>NC_054498.1:14621667-14809167 GCF_017639515.1 Carcharodon carcharias | reverse complement strand
CTGAGACCAAAAATCTGTCTATCCCAGCCATAAATGTACTCAACGTTGGAGCGTCCACAACCATCTGGGGTGGAGGATTCCTGCTCCTATTACTTATATTCTTGTGTTCTTACCACGTGAGTCGCTGAAAACTATCTCTGTAGGAATCTGGTCCAAGTAGCATTGTAGCCCAGGTTGTTCTTCACTTTTGTTTTAGGTGTGCAACAGGAATTTGAACAAAAACTTAGTGAAAATAAGTAAGGTCGCCTCTTACAGCTCACTGCATCATTTAGCCCCACTCAGATCCATTCACCCAGTAAAATTTCAATACTATGAATATTGCACAAAATACTATAATGGGGAGGTGATGGTGTAGTGGTAATGCTGTTAAACCAGTAATCCAAGGCCCAGGCTAATTCTCTGGGGACATGGGTTCAAATCCCACCACAACAGCTGGTGGCAATTGAATTCAGTTAATAAATCTGGAAATTATAAAACTAGTCTCAGCAATGGTAACCATAAAACTATCACCAATGGTCATAAAAACCCATCTGGTTCACTAATGCCCTTTAGGGAAGGAAATCTGCTCTCCTCACCTGGAATGACCAACATGTGACTCCAGGCTCACAGCAAGAATTGGACTCTGAACTGCCCTCTGAAATGGCCTAGCAAGCCACTCAGTTCAAGGGCAATTAGGGATGGGCAAACAAATGCTGGCCTTGCCAGTGATGCCCATATTTCATGAGGGGTAAAAAAAAAGGTTCCTGGCAAATTCACAGAGGACAGGCAAGAGAGAACAGGAGTCTGATACTCAAAGGGTCTGTCCTCAACTGCTGAGGCTATAGATCACAATTTCAGGGGAACTGTATTTTTGATCAGGCATTAAACTTCCCTCTCAGGTGGTGTCAAAGATAACAGGGCATTATTTCGAAGAAGAGCAAGGGCGTTCTCCCAAATGTCCTGGTCAATGTTTAACCCTCAACCAACATCTAAAGCAGATTATCCAGTCATTATCACATTGCTGGAGCTTGCTGTCCACAAATTGCTTACATTACAACAACTTCAAAAATACATCATTGATTGTAAAGTGCTTTGGGGCATCCTGAAGGAAGGTGCTATAGAAATATCTTTAGCTTAAAGGTGCTTTAGCCAACCAACAGCATTGATGGGAAGAAGCATAAAACAGCAAGGCACCAAGGAGGATGTGAAAACTCAAGGGGCATCTGCACCCTATGGAAGAGGTCCCAGGCCATTGTAGCATCTCATAGAAATGTAGAAGCTAGGAGCAGGAGTAGGCCATTCGGCCCTTCAAGCCTGCTACCCTGTTCAATATGACCATGGCTGATCTTCCATCTCAACGCCATATTCCTGCTTTCTCTCCATACCCCTTGATGCCCCCATTATCCAAAAAATTATCAATTTCTTTCTTGAATGTACTCAATGACCCGGCCTCCACAGCCTTCTGTGGTAGAGAATTCCACAGGTTGACCACCCTCTGAGTAAAGAAATTTTTCCTCACCTCAGTCCTAAATGGAACTCATGCAACTCTCATGCAACATGTCATAAAGGTCTTAGGTTCAAACATGCAACAGGATATTTCCTCTGCTTGGTACCACCTGTAAAATTGTTAAGAATTATTAATTGGGCTTAAAAAAATTAATTGAGCTAGAAACTATTGTTTTTCATGGGAGAAAATTTCAATGTCTGCCATCCTTTCAGATTCCTAACTTTATCCTTGGAACACCACCACCTCCAATAGAAGCCTTACACCATCCCAACCTCGACATATATTTCTGTTCTTTCATGGTTGCTGGATCAAAATCCTGGAAGTCCCTACCCAAAAGGACGGTGGCATCACCTTCACCATATAGACTGCAGCCGTTCAAGAATAAGGTCCATCACCACATCCTCGAGAGTTACTAGGGATGGACAATAAATGCTGGTTTCACCGGTGATGCACGCATCCTGAGAATGAACTTAAAACATCAGGACATCATTGTGATGCCAAATTGCTCTGGCTACTCTCTTTCAAGTGATGGAGCACTTTTTTGAGCTGAACCAAGGTACTAAATGCAATAGTGCAACATAGAATATATTTAGATCAAAGGCATTTGGAAATTTATAGCAGCATCAGAAGAAAGATTTTCACTTGCCTATCATTTTTCATCTGTTATATCTATAATGATCCCATTTTCAAATCTTCCAATTAAAGCAACTCTACCAAAAATAGAAAAAAAATATCCACTCTACATTAAATTTCACCACGTAAAGCCAACATTAAAAATTGGCAAACAGAACAGAGCATATCTCTGTGTTAGTACATGTGAAAAGCAAACAGTCAGAACATAAGCCATAGCTCAGATTTCTCCAAGGTACATGTATTTTCCATTTCCTAGAAGATGTTTAGTAATTGTGTTTTACCGTTGGCAGTCTCAACAAGATTCCACAGGGGTAACATTAGTGTGGAAAAAGGGTACTGTACTGGCAGTAACTAAACCTTGTCAGATCCAACCCTAACAAGGTCGGCTGCCTGACTGTAGATTCCTGGAAAGCTAACGTTTTAGCGAGAGCAAACTTACATTTTCCAAAACCAGGGAAAAGCCTGATCCCCTTTGCTTCCCTTCACTGTATCAGTGTCAAAAGCAAGTTTGAACTGAAGCCTAATTGAGGCAGAATAGGGCGGCTGTCTTTCGTGGAGTTCACAAAAGGCGCAAAAGGGGACCTCATCAATTCATTCCACTTCATCAACAAACAGCAAAAGAACACTGGGGGCCAGATGTACCAATTTATCTTTACATGCCCATAATGAACCATCTCCAATTTGACAAGTGCTTGAGAATGGACTTTCTGGTCATAATTTTCTTCTTATTCATTCATGGGATGTGGGCATTGCTGGCTAGGCCAGCATTTATTGCCCATCCCTAATTTCCCTTTTACAGGGTGTATTTAAGGGCCAATCACATTGCTGTAGGTCTGGAGTCACATGTAAGCCAGACCAGGTAAGGACAGCAGATTTCCTTCCCTAAAGGACATTGGAGAACCAGATGGTTTTTTACAACAATTGTTTTGTGGGCATCATTAGACTTCTAAGTCCAGATTTTTAATTGAATACAAATTCCACCATCTGCCTTGGTGGGATTTGAACCCTGGTCCCTAGAATATTGCCCTGGGTTGTTAGTCCAGTGACAATACCACCACACCATCACCTATCATCATCATCATCATCATCATCATCATCATCATCATCCCTGTTCAATGGTAAACAACCCCCCTAACCCTACACCAGGGAGGAAAATAATGTTCAAGAACAGAAAATAATTTGTACGCTAAAAAATACAACTGTGGCCAACTGTGGAAAGATTATGGTGCTTTGATCAAAATTCAGAAAATATGTTTACCTGTTGCATAAATCACTTTCAATCATTTCCAGAATCATGATGTGTGAGGAACAGAACCGGATGGAGTGTCCGAAGTGTGGACAAACCAGAATCCTTTATGAGTATAGTGCTCTTCCATTTGTACTAGGCTCAACTTATCTGATAACAGTCCCAAGAACACAAGAAATAGGAGCAGGTATAGACCACATGGCCCCTCGAGCTTGCTCTGCCATTCGATACGATCATGGCTGATCTTGGGCTTCCACTCCATTTTCATGCCCGCTCCCTCCCTTGATTCCCTGAGAGATCAAAAATCTGTCTCTCCCACCCACAGCCCTCTGGGGTAGAGAATTCCAAAGATTCACAACCCTTTGAGTGAAGCAATTTCTCCTCATCTCAGTCCTAAATGATAAACCCCTTATCCTGAGGTTGTGCCCCCATATTTTAGATTCCCTGACCAGTGGAAGCAATTTTTCCATGTCCACCCTATCAAGCCCCTTCAGAATTCTATAAGTTTCAATTAGATCGCCTTTCGTTCTTCTAAACTCCAGAGAATATAAATCCAATTTACTCAGCCTCTCATCATAGGACAACCTCCTCATCCCAGGTACAAATTTAGTGAGCCTTCGCTGTAGCACCTCCAATGCAAGTATAAACATTATTAAATGTGGGAACCAAAACTGCACACAGTACTCCAGATGTGGTCTCACCCAAATCCTATACGACTGCTGCAAGACTTCTTAATTCTTGTAGTTCAAACCCCATGCATTGACTCCAATCCCAGTCAACTTGAGGTCCCACTTGCAGACATCCTTGTATCAGAGATGTAGGTGACCTGTTCGTCTCGTGCCGATAATAAATTTGCCATAGGGCACATCTTTGGGGATGCGGCTGTCATCTGTTTGACTTATATGACCCAGCCAACAGACTTCACTGCCAACTTAAGAGGGCAATGTCATCAAATAACTCAATCAGCAATGTAAGACCAACATTTCCAAAAGCCATGCTGGACATCCTTAATGACTGCCAAATGTTCCAAATAACTATATCAGATCACTGGCAACTTATTTACTTAGCACCTTCAATGTGTAAAAAAAAACTGAGATATTTCACAGGGTCATATGAAAGAAATGAACTTGAGTTGAAGTAGGACTTATTAGGAGGGTGGCACAAAGTTTAGTTGAAGAGGTGGTTTTTAAGGAGGGTCTTAAAAGAGGAGAGAGCTAGAGTCAGTGAGGATTATGGAGGGAATTCCATAGTGTGGAACCTAGGCCTTTGAAAGCACAACCACAAGCGCAACTGAAGAGAAGAGGGCTGCTCATAATGCTTTCCAATAGGTTTCCTACAACTGATGTCAAGCAATAATTTCCAGGGCCTAATTTCATAAATAATGAGACAGCCTTAGGCACCATCCAATTCATCATAGCCAATGCCGATCTCAAAGATCTATTGCAGCTCCTGGATGCCCTGACCTCTTACTCTGTAAATGAATACCCAGTTTGGGACCTATCCATACAGACCACTTGTAAGAACCGCTCTCTGTTGAGCGAGTAGTATTAAGGACAGGAAAAATCAGTGACACATCGGCAATTGAGGATAGGATCAGGTTAACTCTGATGCCTCTCTGACGTCAAATAAACTGTTAGCTATCACTACATGGGCTGAAAAATAGTAGTTGGGAAAGGCACTAGTGAGTAATTAACACTCGTTAGCATGAGCGAATGCCTTCAGGAGATAAAAGAGATAGAATCAAACCTCTCCACTGATTTGTCATTCAAATGAGCTTTAGCAGGAGCTGGCTCTGTTGGCAGGCAGTAGGACCTGTGAGAATCCTTCGTACCCCAGTGGGACTCCTTTGTTGACCAGTCGAATCTGCCTTTGCCAGGTTTTTCTCCTAATAGTGTGGATAGTATTTCAGCAATCACTGGTGGCTTTCCCCGATTCAAATTACTGAGAAAGAACTTCTTTTGCCCTGGCCAGCCTTAACTAGTTGGGATTAGTGAGCAAATGCAAAACAGCTGCAGGCACTAGAATGTGCCAGCAGAATGAATGTTAACGTATTCGACAGAGGCTGTCTCGGACTTAGTCATTCTTTAAATGCATACGAATTCTAAGGCCGGAATTTTATGGCCCCATCGCGGCAAGGATGGGGCTGTAAAACGCGGCGAGCCGCTCTATACTCCATCGACTTCGATGGGAATGTGAACTGCCGTAAAATTCCGGCTTAAGAATCTTATCAGGATCGGTTTTAAAGACCTGGAAATCAAAAAAAAAATCTGGTAATCAGGTAAAAGTGATCAGAAAGCATTTGGATTGCCTTGAAAACCCAACTGGTTCATTAATGCCCTTGCCCAGCCTGGCCTATATGTGACTCTCACACCAACGTGGGTGACTCATAATGGCACTCTATTGTGAAGACAATCAGTTGCATCAAAGCACTAATAAACAAAGACAGCCCATCACCTCCTTAGAAGGGATGGACATTAAATGTTGGCCACAACCTGAGAATTATTTTAAAATGTCATTTGCATGACATCCTAGCAGTTACAGTTATTTTGCTTGTGGTAAGTTATAGACCTTTGTACTCCACTCCCCTTTTCAGTCTACCCCACTGGCCTTATATAATCTCTGGGCTGACAATATGAGCATGCAGCCTATTCCTAGGCCTCTGTACATTCTCAGCTTCGGGGAGCTATGCAAGCTGGGCAGCTGGGAGAACGAGAAAGTTGACCAATTTCTAAAAGGCTGATCAATCAAAATTTCCTTAAATGTAAGCCATGATATATAGCTACATTCAAAATGGAGTAGGGTACAAACTTGTGAGATCTTAAACATTCCAACACTTACAGAATGGGAGATTGTGGCAAAGATTCAGGCAGAAACTTTTCTGCTTTTTTACTTGTAGAGAAATTATGGATTATTCTACTTATGCAGTGATCTCTCTATCATGTTTGTCCCTCTACTCCTCCCTTCAGTTTGCAATGACACTTTTCTCCCCTCCTCCTGGTACATGTTGGCACCGTCCTCACTCTCAGTGCCTACCTCACCCCCCTCCCGCCCCCTCCCACTCCCCCACTGCCATAACAATCTCCTGTTCCATTTCAGCGTCATGCTCACCTTCTGCCAATGCCTGGCACCTGCTGGTACTCTTCTCTATCCTGCTCCTCAGTTCATGCTGGTTCTCATTCACATCTTGTAACTTCCTCTCAATACAAAATGGTGCCATTCATCCCCATCCATATCAGAATACACAGCTTTGCAGTGGTGTTGCAGTGGTAATGTCATTGGACTAATGACCCAGCAACCCAGACTAACACTCAGGAGCATGAATTCAAGCCCCACCATTGCAGCTAGTGAAATTTAAATTCAATTAATAAAATCTGGAATTGAAAGCTAGCCTCAGTAATGGTGACCATGAAACTGTCATAAACACCCATCTGGTTCATTAATGTCCTTTAGGGAAGGAAATCTGCTGTCCTTACCTGATCTGGCCTATATTTGACTCCAGACCCACTGCAATGTGGCTGATGCTTAACTGCCCCTCTGAAATGGCCTAGCAAGATACTCAATTTAAGGGCAATTAGGAGTGGGCAGCAAATGCTGGCCTTATTAGCAACATCTGCATCCCATGAAAGAAGAGGACAAAAATCACCCTGGTAGCACATCTTCTGGAAGTCCCAACACATTGCCTTTAACTCTGAAAAGCAGCCCAAGCTGCTTCACCTTGGAATGTGACTCAACAAAAATTGATATGCAAGCCAAGGAGAGAGACACCAGTATTTAACCAAAAGTTTGCTCAAGGAGATAGATTTTAAGGAGCATCTTAAAGGAGCAGACATAGGTGGCAAGGCAGAGAGGTTTAAGCAAGGAAATTCCAGAGCTTAGATCCTAGGACACTGAAGGCACAACCACCAATGGTGACCCAAAGAAGCTGGGGATGTACAAGAGGCCAGAATTGGAGGGTCGCATAGTTCCAAGAGGGTTGCAGTGTCTGAGAAGGTTAGAGAGATTAGGAGGGGGAAGACCATGGAGGGACTTGAACATAAACATGGGAGTTTTAAATTGGAGGTGTTGGTGGGCTGGAAGCCAATACCAGTCAGCGAATGTAGAGGTGATGGATGAATGGGACTCAATGCTTCTCTCCTTTCACAGTTCACACTAGCAACCTTCTCCCTTATTTACTTAACACCACTCCTGGATCCTACTTGGTGTTGATGCTACTGCTTAAGCACCGGATCTCCATTGCAAGGAGGGTTCTTAACTCTGCAGAATTATTATGAGTGGCAGGAAAGGACAGGGAATGTTGTGGTGCTGCTTTTCATCCAGAATCGTGGATAAGCAAACACCCCTCCCAAAACACTGACTGCCCACATGAAGAAAGGTGAATGGTACATACATACTGTCTGTTGGCATAGAAGCCAGAAAGAGGCCCATATGCCCCCAAATTTACAAACAGGGGGAGACAGTAGTGTCGTGGTAATGTCACTGAATGAGTAATCCAAGGGTCTAGACAAATGCTCTGGGATCATGGCTTCAAATCCCACCATGGCAAAATATGGAGTTTTGAAAAAAAAGCTAGTCTCAGTAATAGTGGCCATGAAACTATTGTTGATTGTCGTAAACACCCATCTGGTCCCTTTAGGGAAGGAAGTCTGCTGCTTTTACCTGGTCCAGCCTACATGTACCTCCAGAACCACAGCAATGTGTTTGACTCTTAACTCCCTTCTGAAATGGCCAAGCAAGCCACTCAAATCAAGGACAATTAGGGATGGACAACAAATACTGACCTTACCAGTGATGCCCACATCCCAGCAAAGAATAATTTTTTAAACTGGGAATCACTGGAGTATCTAACTATAAATATCAATTATTGTTTCACTATATATTTAAAACCAATTGGCCTAATGCAACTTGTTCACCACATCGCTCATGTATCACATTTTCACATCAAATACCTTGTATTCAGTTTGTTCCAAATTCATTCTCCTGTAACAGAAACAAGTCAGAACTGAACAGGTATAAGACATGCAAATCAACATAAAATTGTAGAATAGTGCAGCAGAGAAGGAAGCCAATCAGCCCATTGAGCCTGCACAAGCTCCACTGAAGAGCAATCCAGTTAGTCCTCCTTCCCCCAATCTCTCCCCACACCCTTGCAATTCTTTCTCCTTTGAGTATTTATCTAATTCCTTTTTAAAGGCTACTATTGAAACCATATCCAACACGATCTCTCTCAGGCAATACATTTCAAATCCTAACCGCTTTTTGTGTTAACAAGCTAATGTCACCACCGTCAACACCCCTTTGTCCTTTTGTCTATGACATCTTTGGCAATCTCTTCTTTGTCTCCACCTATCACTGCCCCTCTATCCAGCTCTACCTACCCCAGCCCCCTCAACAGCTTATATTTCACCTCATTTCTATATTTCCTTAGTTCTGAGGAAGAGTCATATAGACTCGAAACGTTAACTGTGTTCCTCTCCGCAGATGCTGTCAGACCTGCTGAGTTTTTCCAACTATTTTTGTTTTCATTTCAGATTTCCAGTATCGGCAGTATTTTGCTCTTATCTTAAGTTTTTCCTCATGTTGCCTCTGGTCCTTTCGCTAACCACTTTAATCTTGGGCTTTCTGGTTATCAACCATGTAATCATTGGAAAAAGTTCTCTTCATTTACTTCATCCAAACCCATCATGATTTTAAATCAAACCTCTCCTTAACGTTCTCTTCTGTCGGGAGAATAACCCCAGCTTCTCCAGTCTATACACATAAACATGATCCTGAAGATTCATTAAATTGGCCCGAGCAGAGTAAATTGGATTTATATTCCCTGGAGTTTAGAAGAATGAAGACCGTCTCATTGAAACCTACAAAATTCTAAAGGGGCTTGATAGGGTGGTTGCTGAGAGACCATTTCTGCTAGTTGGGGAATCTAAAATAATGGGGCACAGTTTCAGGATAAGGGGCCGATCATTTAGGACAGAGATGAGGAGAAATTTCTTCACTCAAAGGGTTGTGAGTCTTTGGAATTCTCTACCCGAGAGGGTTGTGGATGCTCCATCATTGAATACTTTTAAGGCTGGAATGGACAGATTATTGATCTCCCAGGGAATTAAGGGATAAGGGGAGTGGGCAGGAAAATGGGGTTAAAGCCCAAGATCAGCCATGATTGAATTGAATGTTAGAGCAGGCTCGACAGATCATAGTATCTTCTCATGCTCCTATTTTTTGTGTTCTTGTGTTCTTGCAGCCAATCTAGTGAAAGTCTTCTGTACCATCTTCAAAGCCTCCAGGTCCTTCCTAAAGTGTGGTGCCCAGAATTGGACACACACTCCAGTTGGGTCTGAACTAGTGTTTTATGTAAGTTTAGCATATCCTCCTGGCTTGTGTATACTATGCTTCTATTCATTAGGCTAATTCCTGGGCTCAAAGGGTTGTCTTCTGAGGAAAGAATGAGATCTGATCTTATTGAAACATATAAGATTCTGAGTGGACTTGAAAGATGCTGAGAGGATGTTCCCTCTCATGGGGGAATCTGGAACTAGGGGTACAGTTTAAAAATAAGGGGTCTCTCATTTAGTATGGAGATGAGGAGGAATTTCTTCTCTTAGAGGGTCGTTTCTGTTTGGAGTTTTCTTCCCCAGAGAACAGTGGAGACTGGGTCATGAATATATCCAAGGCTGAGTTAGGTAGGTTTTTGTTGACTGGGGAATCAAGGGTTATTGGGGAGGTTGGTGGGAAAGTACCGTTAAAGCTGCAAATCAGCCATGATCTTACAGGCTCAAGGGGCAGAATGACCTACTCCTGCTCCTATTTCTTATATTTTTATGTTATGTTATGTTAGAGTCCAGGAGGAATTGTTCTGATCTGGAAAGCCAATTGGTGAAGGATAACACAGGAGCCAATCTTTACTCAGTCTTACAGTAACTTACAGTGTGAAATATTATAAGCTTGCACTTCCTAACGCAACCACATCACCGTCCCAATAAGTGTCCCTCAAATGTACTCAAGTAAACCCCCCCCCCCCCCAATTAATGACCACTATCTGCATACAATTCAATGCAACTAATATAAAATTAAAGTGTACATACAAAAAAGAACATAAGAAACCAATAAAAGAAAAACTTGCATTTACATAGCACATTTCATGACCACTGGGCATCTCAAAGCTGTTGGAAAGTAGGAAGTGAATCAACACTGAGAAGTTAGTAAAATATCCCAATTGTAGAAAGAAGTTGAATAAATAATGTTGCTTTAACTATTGACTGAAATATTTTTCAGTTACCATCTTCATGCATATTTGTCCACTGTTGGCTGAGAGTTGGCCTAGAAAGGGGAGGTGATGACACGGTGTTAATGTCACTGGAATAGTAGTCCAAGCTAATGCTCTGGGAACATGGGTTCAAATCCCATCATGGCAGCTGGTGGAATTTGAATTCTATTAATAAAACTGGGATTATAAAACTAGCCTCTGCAATGGTGACCATGACAACTATCACTGATTTATGTAAAAAGCCATCAGGCTCACTAATTCCACCTTAGGGAAAGACATCTGGCCTACATGTGACTTCAGACCCACAGCCATGTGGCTATCCCCCTGAAATATCCTAGCAGGTCACTCAGTTCAAGGGACAATTAGGGATGGGCAACAAATGATGCTGGCAAGGCCAATGGGATGCCCACATCCCATGAAAGAATAAAGGAAAAAATAGTTACAGATGCAATGGGGGAAACTGCTAAAAAAATGTTATGATTGACAACAAGAATGACCAATTGCAGAGGATAGCTGGTGTTTGTAATGAAAAATTATCAACATCTAATTGAGGGCATTGAGATTCAGAACAGAGAAACAGGCCATTCAGCCTAACAGGTCTATACTAGTGTTCAAGCTCCACATTAACCTCTTCCCATTCTACGCCATCTAATCTTATCAGCATAGACTTTCTCCCTGATGTTCCTGCCTCACTTCCAGTTAAATTGATTTTTATTCTTCATAAGATATCAAATAAGGTAAAGAATAAATTATTCAACTTTTTTCTGTGGCATGAACATACAAAATGTAGGCTATTATATTCACACTGCAGGGTATGACAATTGAAACTTTAAACAATGCCAAATTTCAAAGTACCATATTTTATCATGAATTCTAAATGCATATAAGTGCCTTATATGTTTGTGCTAAAAACTTTAAAAGTTTTTTTTCAACTAAATAGATAGCAATTTATGAAAGTGGCAGCATTGGCTTAGTGGTAGCAGTGTCCAATGTGATGGGCTCTGGTGCATACTGTTGTGCAGAGCAGTGAATTGAAAGGTTAATGGTACTAGCAGTAGCTAGCTGAAATATCTGTGGCTCAGTGATTGTACACTTGCCTCTGAGTCACGAGGTTTTGGGTTCATATCCCACTCTAAAGTCATGAGCTCAAAATCCAGGCTGAACCCTTCTGAGGGGGTGTTGCACTCTTGGAGTTGCTACCAAATGAGATATCTTAGGTGGATATGTAAGATCCCAATGGTATTGAAGACAAGAAGCGGAGGTCTCTTGAGTGACCTGGTCAATATTTATCCTTCGCAGAACATCACAGAAGTAGATAATCTGCTTATTATATCAGTGCTGTTTGTGGGACCTTAGTGTGTGCAAATTGTGCTGCTGTGTTTCCTCCAGTGAATGCATTTCAAAAACATACTTCATTGACTGTAAAATGCTCTGGGTCATCCTGAGAAGGTGGCAAATAATTCGACAGCAAGGCGCCTAATGGGCAATTAGTGATCCAATGTGATACCGTTCAGCTCCAAATCTGAAAGACTGATTAATCCATTCACCCTCCATTTCCCCTCCATTTTGCTCTGGAAAAGGAGGCTATTAAGAAGAAAACCATTTTGGACAACTTTGATTAACATCTTGCAAAGTGCTTTTTATAATTATAATTAAGATTTTTAATGAATTTTCAACCGCAGGAAGGAAAAGACAATGCACAACTCATGTTGAACTCCAACCCTACTCTCTTTTTCCTATTAGCTTTCTGAAAATTTTGGGACTATTATTAACTAGTTCATGAGGTGTGGGCATCACTGGCAAGGCCCGTATTTGTTGCCAATCCATCATTGTCCTTGACAAAGTGTTGGTGAGTTGCCATTTTGCAGATCATGTACATGCACAGTGCTATTTGGAAGGGAGTTCCAGCATTTTGACCCAACGACGTTGAAGGAACAACAAAATATTTCAAAGTTAGGAAAGTGTGCGACTCGGGAGGGGAACTTGGAGTTGGTGATATTCCTGTGTGCCTGTTGTCCTTGCCTTTCTAGCCTGTTGAGGTTAAAGGTTGGAAAGTGCTTTTGAACTTAGGAAAGGGCATCAACACTTCATACAATTGGAATGGTGCTGGAAATGTCTCTCCTTTCAGGCGTATCTAGATACAAGGTTGAATAATATATGCCTCACAGCTTTATTACAAGTAGCTTGTCTGTCAATTACTTGTGGACGCAACATGAGTGTCGATTTGCTCCAAATTTGCAGGGTAAAGCCTGTTGAGACAAACCTCATGATATTTGTTATCGAGGATAATTCCACCATGACAGGCAGGCTGCTGTTCTGATTGATAACCTATTTTCTCTAACTCCACAAACTGCTTTTATTATATCGCCTTGTGCCCAAGGCTCCAACCAATCTTGGAGACAGAGAGGATGATTAGCTCTGCCCAGGAGAGGAAAGCTTCAGAAATGCTCCTTGCCAGTACACAAGGAGACTGTTCTTACCCACTGTACCATCCTACCTCCTGGGCTCCAGAACTTCTAATCAGTTGAATCGATGTTTTCCATTGATGAACTTGTCTTTCAACAATAATAAAAACAAAAAAACTGCGGATGCTGGAAATCCAAAACAAAAAAAGAATTACCTGGAAAAACTCAGCAGGTCTGGCAGCATCGGCGGAGAAGAAAAGAGTTGACGTTTCGAGTCCTCATGACCCTTCAACAGAACTTGAGTTCGAGTCCAAGAAAGAGCTGAAATATAAGCAAACCAGCTTATATTTCAGCTCTTTCTTGGACTCGAACTCAAGTTCTGTTGAAGGGTCATGAGGACTCGAAACGTCAACTCTTTTCTTCTCCGCCGATGCTGCCAGACCTGCTGAGTTTTTCCAGGTAATTCTGTTTTTGTTTTGTCTTTCAACAAATTTAGCACAGCACAAAATCTGACTGAATGAACTGAGTCAATCTGAGATGAAGCAGAAGAGGGCAGGTTTGACATCTTATGGAGGCCCCATTGTACAACAGTTCATCAGGTGTCAATGCACAGAAAAAGGGGCAGAGACCCCTAATGGTAGTCTCCACCTCTTTGACACATAGTGTTGTGTTTAATCTCATACCTTTGTCTGATCTAAGCAGCTATACTGAAAAAAAGATTTCCTAAGAGAAGACATAGTTGTGGCTTCCTCAATGAAAGAAGTCAAAGAGTCTTAGGCCCATGGCTAAATTCCAAAAATTAGAAATGGTTTTTCATAGAATCATAGGGTAAAGTTTAACCTAGGCAACAGTGGTCTAGCCTGCTGGCTGGAGTGCCAGCAAGAACACCAAGTCACCTCCTTAGGGGGAGGCCTACCAGTATTAAGTGCCTCTCAGGCATTTAAGTGGCCATCAGTGGGCCTCCCCTGGGATTAAGGACCCTGGGGGCAGAAATCCTACAACCCCCTGCAAGCCACCAGCCAATCAAAAGCCAGCAGTTCTCCATTGTAGACAGCACCACCATGGGAACAGTGGCTGCTGCCAGTAATGCACCCACCAGAGGCCCAGGATCAGTGAGGGACCCAGGCCACAAGTGAATGACGGCGGAATCGGGGAGTCACAGGTGCGGTGACCCCAGCGTCCCAGTTTTGCAGGGACAGTCCCGGCTTTTCATTAAACATCCCGGACTCCTAACAATTTTCTCAAAACAGCTCAAAGTTTGCAGCTTTTCCCTCTCACATGTACCGTATCGGAGATCTCCTTCAGAACTTCACCTTTCTTTCACAAAGCATCAGCCTCTCTTCTCTTTACTTCCTCTCCCACCCCCTTTCGCTCACACTCTATGTACTGTAGGCAAAGCCAAAAGAAAACCTGTCACACAGTGCCGTGAATCAGAATGCGGCCCCACTTGCCGACGGTTAAGCCACTGCGCCGGGATGCTCCTGCATTCACAGGAATCCTCGTTACTGGCACCCAGAGCCAGGAGCAAATCGTTTTTTTCTCCTAAATGGTCATCGATGGGACAGCTCCAATTGGGAAACTTTTGTGTTCTTCTGTCTGTTTTCTGGCACTGTCTTCAGCTGCATTCACTTTATTTGCACCCTACTTCTTATATTGTCTGCTACAGGGAAAAATAATTTCACACATCGTTTTCTCTTGCGGGGTCATGAGTATGTGGAACTCCCTCCCTCAGAAAGTGGTGGGAGGCAGTAGGATCATTGAATTCTTTCAAGGCTGAGGTAGATTCTTGATTGACAAGGGAGTCAAAGGCTTTAGGGTATAGACAGGAAAGTAGAGTTGAGTTGGAATTAATTCAGCCATGATCTAATGTTGAGAAGATGTTTCCACTAGTGGGGGAATCTCAAACTAGTTACAGAATAAGGGAGCACTCATTTAAAACTGAGATGCAGAAGAATTTCTCCTCTCAGAGGGTAGTGAATGCCTGGAATTCTCTACCTCAGAGAGTTGTGGAGGCTAGATCACTGAAAGTACTTAGAGGGGAGGTGGATAGGTTTTTGAAATATCAAGGAGTTGAGGGCTACGAGGAGCTGGTATGACAGGGAGGAGCTGAGGCCTGGGACAGCTCAGCCGCGATCTTATTGAATGGCGGGGCAGGCTTGAGGGGCCGAATGGCCTACTCCTGCTCCTATTTCTTATGGTATGTTCTCATGATCTTATCGAATGGAGGAGCAGGCTTGTCTGTAAATTGCTTTTCCTCCCACCAAATGGACACCTGACGACCATCAAACTGCTCACAAGGTGAATACCCAGTTCCAACTGGTCAGCGTATTCTGTGTGGCGCTGTGACCTGTCAATCACTCACCAGAAGTAATGGGTACAGTTGAGCTTGTTAATTAAAGCAGGTCAAGTTTGGTCTCTGGGCAATTCAAGTCCTCAAAGTACTTCCATTGCCATCCAATTTAATAGGCAGTGATGATAGGTCTGGCTTGTTCTTAAGCTAAACACTCTTCTCAGTTCTTTAATAATTAGAGGCCACATTGTCTCTCCGAGGAAATGGGTGGATGTGAGGATGATTGACAGCGGTAAGGGCCAATCACAAAGGTCCAAGTGGAGCTCGGCAACATAAAAGACAGCTAGATAACCAATGAGATCCAAGGATCAAATGGCATGTTCAACCAATATCTTAATAGGGTTTCCAACTCTGGCTGGGAATATTCCAAAAGATGTCATCACATGACCACCCACTGTCAACTGCGTCACCCGCCCTCCCAGACTACTGCCATTGGACACCCAACATTTGCATTATCGTGAAGCCCCACCTTCCAAAGGCTTTTCAATGTCCCCTCAGTTTGATTCTTGAAAGTTTGGTCACCCTAGTCATGCTGAGGGGTGTGTCACTGGATGGAGGGGTGGGGATGGGGGCAGGAGAATGACAATCGAAAGAGAGGGCATAGGGGTGGTTCTCATCAGCGCCCCCCCTCCCCTCACCTTCCTGATGCCAGGTCCCTCAATAAGACACTTAATGCCTTTGAACGAAGGACGCCTGCTGCTCACAGGAGCCTGCAAGCAAACACAACAGGGTTTGCTTTTCATGCTCCCCACATGGCAACTGGCTGAATGTGAGTGGTGGTGGGATAAGCCCCTTAACTGGGCATTAATTGCCAAGTTAAGAGCCTCAATTGGTGTCAGGGTTCCCACCCCGGACTCAACTTGGGAAGAGGTTGGAAGGCGTTGGGTCAATGGCATCCTCCTGCCCAATTAAATGCCTTCCCTACCTCCAAACTCACTTCAGAAGAAGGGCACTAAATTCTGCCCAGGGAATCATAGTATGGCTACAGCACAGAAGGAGACCATTCAGCCCGTTGTACCTGTGCTGACTCTCTGAAGGGGGAATTCACCTACTACCATTCCCCCACTGTCTCCCCATAACTGTGCAGATTCTTCCTTTTCAGATAATAATCTAATATGTTTTTGAATGCCTCGATTGAACCTTCCTCCACCACATTGGTTTTGCATTCTAGGCCCTAACCACTTACTTAGCGATAAGTTTCTCCTCATGTCGCCATTGCTTCTTTTGTTAATTACGTTACATCTGTGCCCTCGGTCCTTCCACAAGTGGGAACATTATTTTCTTTATCTGTTCTACCCAGACCTCTCATGATTTTGAACATTCCTATCAAATCTCTCATCAGCCTTTTCTTCTCCAAGGAAGACAGTGCCAATTTCTCCAATCTATCTTCGTAACTGAAGTCCCTCATCCCTGGAAGCATTCTTGTGAATCTTTTCTGCACATTCTCCAATGCCTTAGCTTTCCTAATGTGCAGCACCTAGAACTAGATGCAATACTCCAGTTGAGGATATACAAGTTAAGTTTATACAAGGTTAACAGAACCTCCTTGCTCTTGTACTCTATGCTGCTATTAATAAAAACTAAGATACTATATATTTTATTAACAGCTCTGTCAATCCATCCTGCCATCTTTAATGACTTATGCTCATATACACCCAGGTCTTTCTGCACCTGTACCTGCTTTAGAGTTGTATTCTTTATTTTATATTCTCTCTTCATGTTCTCACTTCATCCGTATTGAACTTCATCTGCCACTTGTCTGCCCATTCCACCAACTAGTCTATGTACACACTATCCTTCTCCCAGTTCACAATGATTCCGAGTTTTGTATCATCCAATAATTTTGAAATTGTGCCCGCTGCGCCAAGGCCTAGGTCATGACTCGCTTTAAGTTCCTGAGATGCCACTCAAGCACTAGGCTCAGGAAAGGAACTGTTAAACCTATGGAGTCTCATTCCTGCAGGTATTAAATTTTTCGAAAAGTTTTTTTAAATTTAAAACTTCTTACTTTTCCTTTTGTCTCTTTTTTTTCCCTCTCTCAATACATTCTTTCTAGCTCTTGTTTTATTTCTCTTTCTGTACCCAATTTTACTTTAATTCACCCTGTTTCCTTTGCCATTGTTCCTTGGTTTCGTTCCCAAGCCTTCAATCTCATCAGCTAAAGAAATAGACAATTGGCCCTTTTAGTCACCAAGATACCCTTCTGGTCCTTCAGCTCACCGCTCCAACAATTTGCAGGGTAAAAGATTTTTGTGCTAAAGGATGAGGAGAATAATTCAACTGATGGGGCATATGCCACTAGATGCCCCACTCCAAGAGCTCAAGGGAAGACAATGGCTATGACACTGAGCTAGTAATCCATCAACCCAGGCTAATGATCTGGGGGATACAAGTTCAAATCCCATCACAGCAGCTGGTGGAATTTAAATTCATTTAATAGAATATGGAATTGAAAGCTAGTCTCAGTGATGATGACCATGAAACTATCATCAATTGTTGTTTACAAACACATCTGGTTCAGTAATGCCATTTAAGGAAGGAAATCTGCCATCCTTACCCGGCCTGGCCTATATTCAGACCCACAGAAATGTGGTCAACTCTTAACTGTGCTCTGAAATGGCCCAGCAAGACCTCAGTTAAGGGCATTTAGGGAGGGCAACAAATGCTGGCCCAGCCAGTGACACCCACCCACATCCCATGAAAAAATCTGGCCCAATGCATTAGTTCTGAAGTGTAGTTATTGTTGATAAGTGAACAATTGTGTTATACACTGCATCAAGGTCAACTGCTGTTGCTTTTGAATGTTTCTCTGTACACCAGGGGATGTTTGAGGATCTCCCCCCTTGAACAGCACTGGCTACTAAGTCCAGGAACAATCAACAGGAGATGATATTCTTGCTGTTTCTTGAACTATGTTAAAGATTGCTACAATCTGTTGTTCTCTACAAATACGGTGGGGGGTGTGGGGGGGGGGGGGGGGGTGGGGGGTAGAGGGGGTGGGGTTGGGGGTGGTGAGTGGCGGGTGGGGGGTGTGGGGGGGCTGGAGGGTGTGGATTTTACAAGGGGGCAGATGGCTTGCCCTCCCAGAGGGAAAGTCGACGTGGAGTTGACCCGCTGCACGCCCGCCAGTCCTGCAGGCGTAATGCGCAGTGGGTGGGCTTAACAAGGCCAGTTTGGGACTTCTGCCACTCACTGGGGAGGTGGGTCCTGCCTTCAGGAACTGCTGGCCTCTCAGCAGTGCCAAGAGCACATCGGGATGACAAGAAGAGGAGTAAGAGGGCCCAGGGATCCACAGAACTGGTAAGTCCGGGGTCTCGGGCTGGGAGGATGAGGTTGAGGTGGGCTTTGGAAAAAATTGGTGGTCTGACCTTAAAGACCCTGCCCCGCACCCCCATTTCCCTTATTCGCAAAGGGCAGCCCCTTCCTTCCCACCCTTTGTAGAAGGCAAATGAAAAATCAGGCTGCCCGCTCCTGCCTGACTGCCCAGGCCAAAGTTTTATGGCATGGGCATTGCGCTATCAGAGTCAATTGGCTGGGGAACAAGACTATTAGCATTTTGAATATGGCACCTACCCACCACTACCCCCTCTCCCTCCTCCCCACCCCCCCACCCCACCAGTCTATTATGGAGGTGATCTTGGCAGTGGGTGGGAAGAAGGTGGGGTGCCCTCCCCACCCGAAACACGCCCGGTGGGGGCACATAAAATACAGCCCATGGTGTTCGAACAAATGAGTTGCAAGCATGACATACATTCTCTGACTATCAAATGTGATAGATACATTGGCTGCAAAACTTGGTGTTCTGAATTTTCATTATGTCTTCCCCCTAAAGTTGCTGCTTTATTTGGGAAATTGGGTGAATCCACAGTGTTAAAGTGAAAGGCCAGTTAATCTGTTTTTGGGTGGGGGTAGGGATTTCGGACATATTTCACTGTCGCTGGGTCAAAATCCTGGAACTCCCTTCCTAACAGCACTGTGGGTGTACCTACACCACATGGACTGCAGCGGTTCAAGAAGGCAGCTCATCACCAAGGGCAGTTAGGGATGGGCAATAAATGCTGGCCTAGCTAGTGATGCCCACATCCCATGAATGAATAAAAATATACAGTAAGCTGCTTGTGTGTCAACTTAAATGGGAGTCAAAGTCTCAACTTCACGATCTAATGGTCAGATCAAATCAGCCCATCTAAATACCCAACAACTTACCTTTATATAGTACCTGTAGTGTAGTAAAATGTCCCAAGGTACTTCACTGGAGTTATCAAACACAATTTGACATTGAGCCACATAAGGAGATATTAGGAAGATGACCAAAAGCTTAGTCAAAGAGGTAGGTTTCAAGGATGTCTTTTATGTAGGGAGCAAAATAAAGAGGTTTAGGGAGGGAATTCCATTGCTAAGGCCTAGACAGTTGATAACGTATCTTCCAGTGATGGACTGATTAAAATCAAGAGCGCATGAGAGGCCAGAATTGAAAGAGTGGACAGATCCTGAATGGTTATCAAGCTGGTAAAAGTTACAGAATAGGGAGGGGGCAAGACCATAGAGGCATTTGAAACAAAGAGCCAGACCTAATGGGCTGAATGGCCTCCATCTGTATTATAATATTCGATGTTTGTCGCTGTAATGTTGGTTTTGTGCCAACTTGCTGGTGTGCACATCAATAGGGGTTGACTTCTCAAACCAGTGGCTCTGCACAGATGGCTTAAAACCAAATATTGTGATGTTGTCCTGTACTTTAAATATATTTTACCTGGAAGTTAAAATCAATTATTATTGTGATTTATTGTTTTATTTTGCAAAGCACATTCCTTCTTGTGACATGGTTATGTGCCAGTGAAAGATCAATGAGGTATTGGTTTTATACAAGGAAGGAATTTACATTTTAAGCATGAAGATGTGTGTGTGTGTGTATGTAGCTACTTCACTAAATTATAAACCAATTGTTTTTAAAATTGCAACAAGAAGCTTTTATATATTTTCACTTCAGATATTACAACTTCTCTGTAAATTGATCTCTTTGAAATTCTTGCTGTCCGAACCCCAAACAATTCATGATGCGTAGACCATCACACCAATCATCCCAGATATGCCAGTGTATGAAGGAGTGATGGATTGTCAAAAGTGTGATTTTTTTTAATGACATTTTAAACCAGGTCCCATCCACCTTCTAAGCTGGACGTTAAACCCCCAATGGCGCTATTTTGAAGAGCGGGTGATTTATCTGCGTGTTCTGGATGCCATTTATCCTTCAACCAACACCAGTAAAACATATTACTGTTTGTGGGATCTTGCAGTGCACAAATTGGCTGCCATGTTTCCTACATTGCAACAGTGACTACATTTAAAAAAAAACTTAATTGTCTGTATTGGGATGTCCTGATGTTGTGAAGGGCGTTATATAAATACAAGTTCCTCTTGTACATGCCGTGTAAAATGACTATACAGAGACTTCACAAAAAAAAAATTTCTTTGCAAAGAAAGCTTGTAACTTTAAGTTAATGCTGGAGGATTTTCATGTACTTTTGGTTATGCACGGGTTGCCAGTGTGGCGTGCCTAAGAAAGCATTCCTTCCACGACTCCATCAGTCTTCAAGTCTCTCGATAGCCCATCTGGCATTCCAGTGACCAGTCAAGCAGGGCTTAATGCCTCCTGGAGCTGGAAGAATGACAGCTTTAACTACGCAATGGAAAGTACATAAACCAAAGTTTTGCAATGTTTCTTATGGGGTGGGGAAATTATTATTCGCTTTTCATCTGATCAGTACAAACGTTTAAAAATCAATTTCTCATGACGAACTCAATGTGATACTATGCAACAGTAAACAGTGTTGAAACACTAGCTCTATGAGTGATCCCATCTTATTTTGATGAGAATGACGGGTCTTGACCATAGCAGACTGTAGAGTCTCTTGACATGTTCAGTGTTATGGATGTTATACCTGTAAGGCAATCAGAGAAATTAGCACAAACCTCTCCATAAGATTTTTGTTTTAGAACTGGCTACAAAACCTGTGTGTATGTGTGTTATGTTCACTTGTGCGTTTGTGTATGTGTGTGTGTACATGTGTTATGTTCACTTGTGTGTGTGTGTGTGTGTGTACATGTGTTATGTTCACTAGTGTGTGTGTGTACATGTGTTATGTTCAATTGTGTGTGTACATGTGTTATGTTCACATGTGTGTACATGTGTTATGTTCACATGTGTGTACGTGTTATGTTCACAGGTGTGTGTGCTTGTGTGTGTGTGCGCGCATATGTGCACAACTTTGGTGTGTGCATGTATGTGAATGTGCTTCTGTGTGCGGATACGTGTGTGTGTACATGTATCAGTGTTGCAGAAGGGTGCTAAAGTAACAAGCATATTGTGTCCATAAGAATTTTTTTTTATAAGGGTCATTTTACATAGCACGTACAAGAGGAACTAGTATTTATATGGTACTTTTCACAACCTCAGGACATCCCAAAACGGAGAGTTAATGTTTTTTTTAAAGGACACTGCCACATGTCATTCCCAAAAGAAGCACATTTATAAGAAAATGTCATTGGTTCAAAATCTAACCTCTGGAACATAAGCATCTACCACATACTGATTGCCCCGTTAGATTACAACAATTAAAACTGCATTAAACTCATTCCCAGCAAAATCTTTATAATTAAAGAATTTTTTATTATTATACATGATGTTGTACAGTTCCAGCAGAGCCACATCTGTTCTCAATGACTTTGTTGTCACATAACATCTCCTTTGGGTGCTGCTTGTGGGCAGTCTTGGGACTGCAACATAGTTGTCAGGCTTCGCTGCTAACCTAAATTGTCCCATTAAGGCCACTTTGCTCTGGGGAAATAGTCTAAACAAGCCCTCGGCTGAAGTGGACGCTAATTATTGCAGTTGGAACTTCATTTTGATGGGCAGCTTTAGAGGCTAATTAGTGTTAGTGTTGGAAATTGCTTCAGTTTGCAGCAAAATGGGCCGCTTCACTTAGCAAGAGGCAAGGTTATATCACAGGCAGAAAACAACTGTATGACGCCTCTGGTGTTGGTTCTCATTTCTTATGCCTTTTTTCAAAATAGTTCAGTTGTGATTTATTGGTGCTTCATACATAATGTGAAAGCTGAGACATGCATTGCTCTCGTGGTGTGTGCAGATATGTGTATTTGTACATGTACATGGGTTTGTGTGTGTGAGTGGTGTCTTTGAATGTGTGTGCATGTTGTTTGTGCATATGTCTATATGTGGCATCCGGCATTTGTTTGGTGTGCAGAGTTTGGTGTATCTGTTGTGGAAGATGCTCCCAAAATTCTTATAGAAACCGATGTAAAACAACATATTAATACTTGTTACATGCACAGCATTATATCTTGCATTGCTATCTAAACTATCTAAAGAACATATGCTCACAGAAATCTTTAACTCTGCAATAAACATACATACTTTATCTTGGAAATACCTGCACCAACTTCCCTAAACATCAGCTTGCTCCTTCCTCTGTAATCTGTGATTGATATCTACTTCATTTCCAGGCTTGCATAGTTTGGTTATGTTTTCCTATCAATAGTTTTCTCGGTTCAGGACACACTCACTGTCAGTTTACAGCCTGGAGTAATCAGGAGACTGCCATTTTATATCTGACAAAATCATGCCAGACTCTGCCACTGTCAGAAGATGAAGCAATGAAGTCGGAGAGTTCACAGGGCCTGAATTCAATGTCTAATCTCTGCCTCTGAAAGAAATGAAGTCCAACTATGGAATTGTGCAGAAGGAAAAGAAGACATGAATATTGCTGAAAAGTTGCTCAAGCTTTTCATTGTGCACTCAACAGGACAAACGCAGGAATTCCAAATTTCAAGAGATCACAACAATTTATAATGCAGGAGAAAAGGGCTCTGATTGGTTGGCAAGTTGACTCTGATTGGCCAAGTTGTTGCCATGGAGAAAGCAACGGAGAACCATAGGCTCCCCAAGTTCCCAGGTAACTCAAAAAAGGCTCAAGGCCTGAACATATTCCTTTTGTTTGCTGAGAACTGTTTCCTGCACATGTCATTTCTAGCAAGCGTAAATGAGCTACATAATGAGCTTGACTGGTTGTTAGTGTAGCTATTAGCGCATACAGGGTTGTTTAGCAAGTGCTGTCCAATCGGGGAATCACATCTAACAGTAGACCTATTTTTTGATGGTTTTACAAGCACGGAATGGCTGAGTACAGTCTATACTCTACCTATTATGAACAACCAAAAGAACATGCTGCTTGATAATCAAGAAGACAATGGAATGAAAAGTTAGACACCAACGGGGTTATGGCAGCGCAATGTGAATAGCCTTCAAGCATCATGCAGAGAAAAGCAGAAAGAGGGGGGGGCATACATAAGAATTGGCAAACTGGAAGGAAGCAAAAAAAGAGTTAGGAAAAAAGTGGGAGTGCAGACATGCAATTTCATGACATTGCTGTGCTCCTTGAATTTAGTATCATCTTTTAGTAGATTGTAAATACTTTTGATACATTATAATGATTATTACTGGTTTATATGGAAATATTAATCTTACATTTCCAGGTTTTCCAATAGTGTGGAAATTGGTTGGAAGTCCATGGAAGTGTATGCGGCATGTACTCTCCTTAACACTAACGCAAAATCAAAATACTACAGATATTAGCACTCATTCTACTTAACAATACTATTTAAACACATAGCCATGTCAATGGATTACTGTCCACTGTATGTTCTTTGACCTTGGTATTGAGGATAAGACTACTGCAAAATAAAAATATTTTTAAAGAAATATTTTATTGCCAACCTTTTGGCTGATCTCATTGTGCTATCCTCAATCCTAGCTCAGAGGGCTGGTAGCTAATCTTCTTTTGAGCCCTCAGCAATAGGACTCTGAAAAAAAAAACCTCCTGATTATTGGGAGCCTCTACAATTTAACTAATCACTCTCCTTTAGTGACACAGCTAACCCGGACTTCATTGAGTGGAGAATTGCATTTGCAAATCTAACTCTTCTCGTTCTGTTTCATGTTTAAAGACAGCAGA
This sequence comes from Carcharodon carcharias, assembly GCF_017639515.1. NCBI lineage: Eukaryota > Metazoa > Chordata > Chondrichthyes > Lamniformes > Lamnidae > Carcharodon > Carcharodon carcharias. The sequence goes on along the minus strand of NC_054498.1, from coordinate 14,784,754 downwards.
GCTTCACAGTGCTTTCTCATTGTAAGTCTTCATTAAACTGAGCTCAAGGTGGCAGCATCCAGAGGGACTGCCTCATGGCATAGTCACATGACTATGGCAAGCCAGATAGGACATGTAGAACTGATTTCATTTCAAAGCCAAACACCCCCCCTTTTCATAACGAACAAAAATACAAACTGCCCCCTTTTCTGTGTGAACAAAAGACATATTTGCATGGACGATCGTGTGTAACTGTGAGTTACACAAATTGCTAACTATACACCCACTGCCCTCATGCAATAACAACTGTTTATTCTACTAGTCAGTCTCTGCTGGGTTGATGACTTCCAGATCATGCCAGAGCTCTTCATGCCTTTCCATGGCTACATGTTGATTCTTCAAGGAATCTTTCAGGGTTGCAGTTTCTTTGCATGCCTTTTCTGCCTGCCACTTTTCCTGGCTGTACATCTGCGTGAATGTTTTCAACTCCCACTTTGTTTTCCCGACTGTGGAATTGAGCTCCATTATTTACTCCTGGTACCTTTGTGGCGTCTCCGAAATGTGTTTGTTCAGATCTCGCACAGCTTGTTCATTTAAGACTTCAGTTTATTGTGCATTTAAAATGGTACATACTCAGCTTGAATCTTGTGCTTCGAACCTTCCAGTTCAGTTCTGATGTGAACATTTTCCAGTAGAACTGCTTCATTTACCTTTGGCTCATACATTGCTTTGCATCGACATGCTCAGCAACCATCTTGTATTTGCTTGAACATTGTCTCCCTTTCCCTGGGATCTTCTGTTTCCCTATCTGTGGGGTTTTCTGTTGCCCTCCCTCTGGGCTCTTTTGCTGCCCTTTCTCTGTTGACATGTTCGGGGTTACCAGTCCAAGTTTTAGACTTGCTTCAGCTGAGATGAGTGGCTGTTGCCACTCTATTATCTACAACTCTAGATCTTCCTTCTTGCCATTGCATTGGGTTCTCAATGTATCTCCTGGTCTGCTCTGCCATACATGTGCTCTAGCTGGTGTTTTACACCTTCCGCATTTCTACACACATCTATCTCTTTTGGAATGCTTGCCCTCACCAAAGGGTCTTGTATGCCTAAGAATAATCTATCTTTAATTGGATCATCTTTTAGTTGCCCAAATTCATACAACTCTGCAAGCTCTCCTTCTGCAGTCACATGCTACTCAATGGTCTTGTTTTCACCTTGAGCTCTTGAGCACCTTGAGTGTTGAATACATAACGTTCATATATAGTGTTCAGCCAGGGTTCAAAGCATTCGTTCAGGGCTTTCAAAATCTCTGTCGTCTGTTTTCTTTGTTTGTCAGTTAGGTTTAGAGTGACATACACTTTGTAGCAGTCCCTCCCTAGCAGTGTTAGAAGCGTGGCTACTCTTATCAGTTCGGGCTTGCAAATTAAATCTGCTGCCAGCTTGCAGTTTTGCCATTGCAAGTGGAAAAACTGCCAATGCTGCCACATATCGCCTTTCATCTCGACAGGAGCTGCGAGGGGGAAGTTGACAGCCGCCATGTTACTCACTCAGCATTTTATTTGCAGCCTTCGGTATGTCCTTGTCCTTTGTCAGTAGCTTTTAGCAGAGCTGAATGTTTCTGCATGCCTGTCTGAGCCGTGTCTTCTCAGCAGCAGTTCCAGGACTTTTTAAAACTCTGTTTTATCTCCACTTCCTGACACTCTGTTTCGTGTTTAAAGACAGCAGGGCTTCTCAATGCTTTCTCATTGTAACTCTTTATTGAACTGAAATCAAGATGCCAGCTTCCAGCGAAACTGCCTCGTGGCATAGTTACATGACTACAGCTAGCCAGATAGGACATGTAGAACTGAATGCATTTCAAACCCAAACACATCCCATAATGTGCATTTGGTTCCAGCACATTGCAGCGTGACCAATTTTTGTTCAGATGACTCAAAGGCAATGCTCAGAGCAGGATGGAGGGTGGCCATTATCAAATATTTGTCCTGGTTTAATTTGGAAGGTTCTGATGCAAAATATATTTTCTATTTTAACCTTGACCAAATTCATTTTTTATCCTAAATAGCTCAGATATGGAATGTGTGCTCTTTGGCTAGATCCACTAAGAGTGTCTAACTTCACTGGTATCCTTTCATCAGGTAACAATAATGAAGTAACATGCCTTCAGGCAAGTCAACTTCACAAGTAATTCCTTGCTAAATCATAGCTTGATGGGCAAGGGCACTGAAACACTCACCAGGCTGTGTCTTATCATTAAAAAAAAAACATGGAGCAACTCAAAACATTCTCATTTAATGAGTTTTTTTCTCCAGTGTTTTGTAATCCACTCAATATAACCCCATAATTCATGTTCAGCTGTATATTTATTGTCACAGAAACCCTACATCGTATAAAGTGAGGTGTGCAGTTCTGTTATAAATGCAAAACAGTATTAGGAATGGGAGTAATTAAAGACCTTGCATTTATATAGCACCTTTCACAACCCCAGGATGTCCCAAAGTACTTTACAGCCAGTGAAAAATGATTGATGTGTAATCACGGTTGTAATGTTGGAAACACGGGAACCAGATTGCACACAGCAAGATCCCACAAATAGAAACGGGGTAATACCATATATCCTACTTTAGCGATGTTGGTTGAGGGATCAATATTAGCCATGACACCAGGGAACACTCCCCTGCTCTTCTTTCAAATAGTGCCTTGGGACCTTTTATATCCATCTGAGAGTGCAGGTGGAGCCTTGTTCTATAGGTCTCATCTAAAAGATAGCACCTCTAACAGTGCAGCAATCTCTCAGTACTTTATTGGAGCATCAGCTCAGATTATGTGCACAAATCTCTGACATGGGACTTTAACCCACAGCCTTCCGACTCTGAGGCAAGAGTGATGCTTCTCTACTTATCAAACAAATACTAAAATATATAAAATACGCCAAAATTTGGAGGTAAGAACCATTATCTCCATGTGCAGAGTTGCCTCTCTAAGTGCCATTCCCTTTAGAGAAAGAATTAGGCCTTTGATGTAATGCTTTAAGTTGGTGGCAAATGCCCACAATAATAGTGCCCTGAAGTATTAAATTCTCTCACAACGCATGCTAAGTAATCAATCAATGAAGTAAACAGTTTACTAGACAAACTATCAAGTAGGACCTGTGAGGAATGCAGTTGAAATGATTGGCTGTTGAAGGGGAACATTCGTCTCCCTCATTGAGGACTCTAACATGGTCTACCCAGCTGACTATGTCATGAAAGGCATAACCACAATCGCTTAACTCAAGGTGGCAACATAAAATTATTCTCTGCGTGTTAACTATTTGGTCGTACAGAACTTGAATTTTTTAATGATTTCACAGGATGTGGGCGTTGCTGGCTGGGCCAGCATTTATTGCCCATCCCTAATTGCCCTTGAGAAGGTGGTGGTGAGCTGCCTACTTGAACCGTGGCAGTCCATGTGGTGTAGGTACACCCACAGTGCTGTTAGGGAGGGAGTTCCAGGATTTTGACCCAGTGACAGTAAAGGAACATTGATATATTTCCAAGTCAGGATAGTGTATGGCTTGGAGAGGAACTTTCAGGTGGCGGTGTTCCCAGCTATCTGCTGCTCCTGTCCTTCTAGGTTGTACAGGTCACAGGTTTGGATGGTGCTGTCGAAGGTGAGTTGCTGCAGCGCACACTGCTACCACTGTGCTTCAGTGGTGGAGGGAATGGATGCTGAAGGTAGTGGATGGGGTGCCAATTAAGCAGGCTGCTTTGTCCTGGATGGTGTTGAGATTCTTGATTGTTGTTGGAGTTGCACTCAGCCAGGTAAGTGGAGATATTTCCATCACACTCCTGACTTATACCTTGTAGATGGTGGACAGGCCTTGGGAGTCAGGAGGTGATTGACTCTCCACAGAATTCCTAGCCTCTAACCTGCTCTTGTAGCCACAGCATTTACCTGGCTGGTTCAGTTTAGTTTCTGGTTAATGGTAACCCCAGGATGTTGATAGTGGGCATTCAGCGATGGTAACACCATTGAATGTCAAGGGGAGATGGTTGGATTCTCTCTTATTGCAGACAGTCATTGCCTGGCATTTGTGTGGTGTGAATGTTTCTTGCCATTGTCAGCCCAAGCCTGAATGTTCTCCAAGTCATGCCACATATGGTCACAGACTACTTCAATGTCTAAGGAGCCACAAATGGTACTGAACATTGTACAATCATCAGTGAACATCCCCACTTCTGACCTTATGATGGAAGGAAAGTCATTGATGAAGCAGCTGAAGATGGTTGGGCCGAGGACACTACCCTGGGGAACTCCTGCAGTGATGTCCTGGGACTGAGGTGACTGAACTCCAGCAACCACAACCATCTTCCTTTGTGCTAGGTATAACTCCAACCAGTGGAGAGTTTTCTCCCTGATTCCCATTGACCCCACTTTTGCTAGGGCTCCTTGATGCCACACTCGGTCAAATGCTGCCTTGATGTCAAGTGCAGTCACTCTCACCTCGCCTCTTGAGAACCCAAACTGAGCATCAGTGAGCATGTTATTGCCACATAAGTGCCACTTAATAATAGCACTATTGATGATGCTTTCCAGCACTTTGCTGATAGTTGAGAGTAGACTGAAGGGGTTGAATTGCCCGGGTTGGATTTGTCCTGCTTTTTGTGGACAGGTCATAGATTTCCACATTGCCAGGCAGATGCCAGTGTTGTTGCTGTACTGGAACAGCTTGGCTAGGGGCTCAGCTAGTTCTGGAGCACAAGCATTCAGTGCTAATATTGGAATGTTGTCAGGGCCCATAGTCTTTGCAGTATCCAGTGCCTTCACCTGTTTCTTGATATCACATGGAGCGAATCGAATTGGCTGAAGACTGGTATCTGTAATGGTGGAGACCTCAGGAGGAGGCCAAGATGGATCATCCACTCGGCACTTTTGGATGAAGATTGTAGACTTACCATTTGCACTGATGTACTGGGCTCCCCCATCATTGAGGATGGGAATATTTGTGGAGCCTCCTCCTCCTGTTAGTTGTTTAATTGTCCACCACCATTCAAGACTGGACGTGGCAGGACTACAGAGCTTAGATTTGATCAGTTGTGGGATCACTTAGCTCTCTCTATCACTTGCTGTCATCACTGTTTGCCACGCAAATAGTCCTGTGTTGTAACTTCACGAGCTTGACTCCTCATTTTTAGGTATGCCTAGTGCTGCTCCTGGCATGCCCTCCTGCACTCTTCATTAAACCAGGGTTGATCCCCTGGCTTGATGGTAATGGCAGAGTGGGGGATATGCCGGGCCATGAGGTTACAGATTGTGGTTGAGTACAAATCTGCTGCTGATGATGGCCTCATGGATGCTCAGTATGAGTTGCTAGATGTGTTCAAAATCTATCCCATTTAGCACGGTGGTAATGTCACACAACACAAAGGAGGGTATCCTCAATGTGAAGCCAGGATTTTGTCTTCACAAAGTGCGGTGGTCACTCCTACCAATAGTGTCATGGACAGATGTACCTGCAGCAGGCAGGTTGGTGAGGATGAGGTCAAGTATGTTTTTCCCTTTTGTGGTTCCCTCACTACCTACCACATACCCAGCCTGGCAGCTATGTCCTTTCAGACTCAGCCAGCTCGTTCAGTAGTGGTTTTATTGAGCCATTCTTGGTGATAGATACTGAAGTCCCCCACCCAGAGTACATCTGCACCTTTGCCACCCTCAGTGCTTCATCCAAGTGGTGTTCAACATGGAGGAGCACTGGTTCATCAGCTGAGGGGGTTGTGCTAGGTGGTACCAGCAGAACGGTTCCTTGCCCATGTTTGACCTGATGCCATGAGACTTAATGGGGTCAGGAGTCGATGTTGAGAACTTTCAGGGCAACTACCTCCTGACTGTATACCATTGTGTTGCCACCTCTGCTGGGTCTGTTTTGTTGCTGGGACAGGACATAACCAGGAATGGTGATGGTGGTGGTGTGATTCTGTGAGTATAACAGGTTGTTGCTTGACTGGTCTGTGGGACAGCTCTCCCAATTTTGGCACTAGCCCCCAGATGTTAGTAAGGAGGACTTTGCAGGGTCAACAGGGCTGAGTTCACCGTTGTTGTTTCCGGTGCTTAGTTCAATGCCAGGCGATCAGTCTGGTTTCATTTCTTTGTGTAGGCTTTGTAGAGTTTTGATCCAACTGGGAGGCTTGCTAGGCCATTTCAGAGGGCAGTGAAGAGCCAACTACATTGTTATAGGTCTGGAGCCAGACCAGGTAAGGACGGCAGATTTCCTCCCCTAAGTGAACTAGATGGGTTTTTATGACAATTGATTCATGGTCACTATCACTGAGACTATCTTTTTAATCCAGATTTATAACTAAATTTAAAAAATCCGCCAGCACTTGTGGTGGGATTCAAACCCAGGACCCCAGAGCCTCTAGATTACTGGTCCAGCAACATTCCCACTGCACCACCACCTCTCCCTATAATTATTGCACAGAGAGACATGTAGCTGAATCTTTTCCTCTTGCACTCATCAGGACAAATGCAAGAATGCCAAATTTCAAAGCAGCACAACAATTTATACAATTCAGCAATATTTCTCTCTTTTCAACAATATTAATTATTCATTTCCATTTAGTCTGAGACCCACTTTAGTCTGAGATTATCATTGAATTCTGGAAAGGCATTTCATGCATTATTTAACTTGGCCAATAAAGCATTTGTCCGATGTTTGTTTCAACCGGTAGGGGCTCTTTCTCTGTGAAAATCGATTTCAACATTAATTTATGTAGGAATATCTCTTATAAATGTACTGTGGACCTCTCTGGTGGCTTACTGCTTAGACTAAGAAGTCACTTGGTGTGGCTGTCAATTGGTCCACACTGTCACAAGTCCAGAATCTCGAGCACTCGACTGTCCTGTCTTCCATTCCGATTCTTTGTTTGTCGACTACTTTCCCTCCCATGAGACACAACCATGAGTCCCTTACACTTTGATTGCACGGTTTCTCCAGCGTATATTCATAGTCTGAAATAGCGATGGGTTGAATCAATGCAGAGACCATTACATAATTCTAGTTACGTTCATGATCCATGCTTGCATATAAAAGCAGCCCTCAATTTAACTCATTTGCTTGCTGATTAAGGAAGAGACTGAAATATTTTGTGATGGTGTGTTGAAATTGGCATTCGAATCTACTTATATCGGGAGGATTAGACTGCTGAGGTTTTGGACAGCCTCAAAACAGTCACTTGGAGTTTCTTTGGAACACATCACTGTCCATTTAAAGTACTGTTGGAGGGTAATAACTCAAAAGATACTGACTATAATGTGTTCTGTGTGATCTGCCAGATATTAAGTAGGAATTGCCACAGTGAATACAGGAAGCTATTACTGCTTTGCAATAAGATTTCAGCATTCCAGTCAGACATGCTGAGCTCAATTCCACCTGGTTCACCTCAGGCACATATATATTCCTTCAGCAGATGTGGATTTGAATAACTGAAAGTGAGATTCAAAAGTAACTTGCTGTCATGCACCCAGCTGAACAAAACCACACAGTGCATGGTTGTTTGGATGTGGGCTGTCTTCCCCATTGAAGCCAACTGTTCAAGATTCAGGTTGGACTAATCTCGTAAAAATTCATACTAACCTGGGCTGGGGTGTGGTATTTAACCGCAGCAGGCTTTTAAGCGCCTTACACATTGTGACTGGATTTAAAGCAGGAATCACCATGCCCAATTGAGAGAAAAATAAATGGGGCAGAATTTAATACCCGCCCTCCTCCCCTCTCCCGATCACCCCCCCCCCCCCACCACACCGGGAAGTGAGTTCAGAGGGGCCCTTGTGATTGGGCAAGAGGGCATGGAGGACCCCACCGCTTTCCTGCCTTGGTCGAGGTCAGGATGGGAAGGGTGGGATGTGGCCTTCCAGCCAGGGGGCCAACTAAGGTCCTTAACGAGCCAATGAAGGGCCACTTAAGGGCCTCATCCTACCAACACTGGTATTGGGGGATTCATCAAGTGGGAATACCGCCCAGCAAATCTTGTTGCATATTCCTGCGGCCTAGTGTGGGCAGGGGGAGGGGCGGTGAGGGGCAGTCCTTTGTTCACACGGACTCATTGCCTGGATGAGAGACCTGGCATTGGGAAGGAGAGTCCGCAGAAATCATCCCCTGCCCTTGCTTCTGATTCCTCATTCCCTCCACGAGTCACTGGCCCTCCCTGTGACCTCCATCCCGCTGACAATCACCTCCTGGAGCTCCAGCAGAAATCCTCATCTTTGGCCTGACTGTAGTACCCGCCGTGGCCACTGCTTCCGGTGGCACTGTTGGTACTGGCAGCTGACGGCCTCTGATTGCTCAGCGTCCTGGGGTGGGAAATCTGGGATTTGGGCTCCAGTTAGACACGCGATCCTGATGGGTTCCCAGAGATCAGGTTGGTGGGGTTCACACCTGTTTTCATTCTGGTGGTGGGGTCTCCCACACACACTTTTACCACAATTTGATCCCATCCCAGAGAATTCATCCAGATTGGCAAGTGGCATCCAAAAGAGAATTGGATAATTATCTGAAGAGAAAATGTCTGAGGGGCTACAGGGAAAAGGTGCAAAGAGCCAACATGGAGACAATGGCCGAAATGGCCTCCTTCAGCACTGTAACCATTCTATGATTCTATCTGTTAGATTTATGTACAGCCCATAATTCAACATTCTATAAACACCCACAAACACTACAGAAAACCCCTTCTCATAATTTCTAAATATTTTTAACTAATCTTATTGAAACACGTAAGATCCTGAGGAGACTTCACAGGATGGATGCTAAAAGGATCTTCCCCCCATGTGGGAGAGACTAGAACTAGGGGACGCAGTTTGAAAATAAGGGGTTTCCCATTTAAGATGGAGATGAGAAGACATTTTTTTCTCTCAGGGGGTCATGGATCTTTGAACTCTTTTCCCCAGAGCGCAGTGGAGGCAGACTCAATGAATATTTTTAAGGTAGAGGTAGATAGGCTCTTGACTAACAAGGGAATCAAATGTTATTGAGGTCAGCGGAATGTGAGGTTGAGGCCACAGTCAGATCAGCCATGATCTTATTGAATGGCGGAGCAGGCTCAAAGGGCCAAATGACCTACTCCTGCTCCTAATTCGTATGTTCATAAATGAAAAGTGGCAGGGGACATACATATGAGCAACGAGTGAAGGGAAAACACATTCTGCTAGACCCACCCAGCGTATTAATTATATACCTTCCCCACCCCTCCTGAAACCTGGGAGAGGTGAAAAGGCCAGATAAAAACTCAAGCCCATTTAAGGATGAAAATCTGGGAAATGCCTTTCTGACTTTACTCAGCAATTGGAATTAGTCGAGGAGATCACTTGTTCAGGAAGATACTAAACTTGGGATTTACTTGGCTTAGTTGCATTTCTTTTAAGTTCCATGAAAGAATTATTATGTTAGCAGTCTATCCAAATACTCACAAATCCAACATCACAGCGAGTAAAGACTGCTTCTGTTTAAGTATATATCTAGGACACAAACTTTACTAATTTTGTGGCCAGACATTTTAAGTACCACAATCTGTAGGAAGCAGCCAAGATTACCCAGGTAATATGTGGGTGGCTACAACATATTTTGGTGATTTGGAAAGAAAACAGTAGGGTTTTCTGATCTTACTGTCAAAATATTGCTAAGCCAATGATCATGGGTATCATACTGGTAGCAACATGTCTGTTTAAAATGAAGACAAGAGTATTAGCTATTTTTCATAGAAGCACAGAATAATACAGCCCATAATACAGACAGCACCTTCCAAACCCACAACCGCTACCATCTAGAAGGAAAAGGGCAGCAGACATGGGAACACCACCACCTGGAAGTTCTCCTCCAAGCCACTCACCATCTTGACTTGGAAATATATCGCCGTTCCTTCACTGCCACTGGGTCAAATTCCTGGAACTCCCTCCCTAACGGCGCTGTGGGTGTAATTACACCACATGGATGGCAGAGGTTCAAGAAGGCAACTCACCACCAACTTCTCAAGGTCAATTAGGGATGGGCAATAAACGCTGGCCCACGAATGAATTAGAAAAAGGACACTACACAGCTCATCATGCATGCGCCAGCCCTTTAGTCCAGCTACTCAATTAATCCCACTCCCCTGCTCCTTCCCTACAACCGGAAGATTATTTGCCCTTCAAGTATTTATCTAATTCTTTTTTGAAAGTTACTATTTAATCTGCTTCCACCATCCTTTCAGGCAGTGCAATCCAGATCATAATAACTTGGTGGGTTTAAAAAAACGTTTTCTCATATCCTTTTCTTAACTTTCCACGATACTGCAAGGCAAACACAGGCAAAAGTCAGTTTGAATGAAATCTCAGCAGGTCTGACAGCATCTGTGGAGAGAAAGACAGAGTTAACGTCTCGAGTCCGTATGACTCTTCTTCAGGTGAAGGGTGAAAGGTCAGCTGTGTTTCTGGGCACTGAAAGGTCTACATCCGCAGGAAGTAAACTTATAAAAAAGATAAATGGAGAGGGAGGTTTTTTTTTAAATTTCTACTCAGTTTGTGAACACAACACAGAAAATACCTTTTGTGTCAAAGTCAATAGGTAGCGCATTCCAGAGGAGGCAGAAAGGGAATCCCACCTGAATGTATAGCTCCTAGGATACAATCAGCCAACCTGCAGTCCAAGGGAGTATGAGACAAATATGGGTTATAACGTTGGGAGTGTTGATTGGAACCTTAAATTCTGGAATTCCCTTCCTATCCCTCTCTTTTCTTGCTTTAAGAGGCTGATTAAAACCTACCTCTTCTCTGGTGCTGGATTTTATCTGATAATTGTTATACCAATCCCAAGCCAGTTGAAGTATGAAACTAGACACTTTTTTTGATAATTTACAGAATACAACATTACAGGTGGCTGCTTCATAAATACCAGTGCAGTGCCCCAAAAGTCTCTCCTTTATACACTTTGAGGTAAATCAGCAAAATAAAATACACTAATTAATCAAATTGACTCATTAATCAAATTGACAGCCCCTTACAGGGGGACTGTAACAGAAGCAAAACACCAAAGTAACCTTATCTAATTAAGTTAAAATGTTGTTCCCAGGGCTGATGAAGCACTTCAGCCCTGCAGTGCACACTGGTCGTGGAAGGAGTCTCTCTTTATACTCTTTTGAGTATATCAATGAAACAAATTGACGTATAAGTTAAAGTGATAACTTAAAGGGGCATTGTAACAAAAGACAAAAATTTCAAAGGGAACTTAGCAAACCAAATTAAAATTATATTTTGGTGGCTAATAATGGACTTCACTGCCCACTGGTCACGAAAGGCCTCAACCATGCCAACACCAGATGTTCCCTCTCTAAGGGCCACGAACATTGCCGAGGAAGAGGGGCAGACAATTGGGCCGGACCAACCCCTTGACCGCCTGCTGTCTGGACCTGTTAATGGCCCCTTGGTCAGGCCCAGGAGCAGGCATACAAGGAGGTCCTCATTCCTGTCCACCCACTTCGACACTGGGTGACCAATGATCAGGAGCTTGGGGCTGAAGTGCAGTAAATTTTGAGGAGCAGCCCCTTCAAAAACTTAAAAAGGGGCTGCAGCCTCGTGCACACTATGTAAACATGGAACACAGGCTCCTCAAGGCTGCAGAAAATACAGATGGCCTGGAAGTCTGTAAACCATCTTAGCCTATGGTTTTACTGGAGCAGTCAGTCTTTATACTCTATTGAGTACACCAGTAAAGTAACCATTGACAAATTAGTTAATTAAACAGCCAATTAGCCAAATAGCCCCTTAAAGGGCACTCTAACAAAAATACAACATTTTAAAGGAACTGAATTAAAATGTCATTTTCTGTGTTGATGAGGCACTCCAGCCTCCACAGTACCCTCCGCTTGTGGAGGGAGTCTCTCTTTATAAGTGCTCTAAGTACTTACTTGAACAATGCCCATCACTTTTGTGCCTTAACAATATAATTAACATACCATTAACAATAATTGCTCCTATGAAGCGATCTTTGTTGCTTAAAGGTAGTATATGAATGTAAGTTATTGTTGTTGTCAGGGTAATTTCAGAATAAGTGCAGAGAGCAGAACGTCCCTTTGTGCATGGCTTTTTTCAATTTCACAAAAGCTATTGACTCAAAGAACAAAGAACAAAGAACAAAGAAAAGTACAGCACAGAAACAGGCCCTTCGGCCCTCCAAGCATATGCAGATCATATTGCCCATCAACTAAAACATTTTGCACTTCCAGGGTCCATATCCCTCTATTCCCATCCTATTCATGTATTTGTCAAGCTGCCTCTTAAACACCACTATCGTACTTGCTTCCACCACCTCCTCTGGCAGCGAATTCCAGACACTCACTACCTTCTGTGTAAAAAACTAGCCCTGCACATTTCCTCCATAGTTTTCTCCTCTCACCTTAAATCTATGTACCCTGGTAATTGACTCTTCCACCCTGGGAAAAAGCTTCTGACTATCAACTCTGTCCATGCCACTCATAATTTTGTAAACTTCTATCAAGTCGCCCCTCAATCTCTGTCACTCTAGTGAGAACAATCTGAGTTTCTCCAACCTCTCCTCATAGCTAATAACCTCCAGACCAGGCAGCATCCTGGTAAACCTCCTCTGCACCCTCTCCAATGCCTCCATACCTTTCTGGTAAGGTGGTGACCAGAATTGCACGCAATATTCCATGTGTGGCCTAACCAAGGTTCTATACAGGTGAATCGAACTGCCCTTTGGAAGGTGCTACAGTGACATGAATGCCCAGCAAGTTTAGAAAGATCATCCGTCTCCTCCATGACAATTTGCAAATAGCAGTAGCTCCACTGTCTGCCCTTTCCCTGTCAAAACAGGGGTGTGTCATTGCCCCAACACAATTCTCAATCTTTCTTGCAGGAATGTTGCAACTTACTACCCACAGGCCTGATGGGCATGGAACAACTTATCGCACTGGGGGTAAACTCTTCAACCTGAACCAGCAGGAGGCGAAAACCAAGGCAACAGCCACCTCTGTAATAGAGCCACAGCATGTAGACGACACACAAGTTAGTGCTCATTTGAAGAATAGCTAACAGATAGCTGATGTATCCACCCACAACTATGAGAGCAGGGGACTTGCCCCGACCACCAGAAAGGTGTGGAGGCTGGAGTGCCTCCTCAACACAGAAAATGACATTTTAATTCAGTTTCTTTAAAATTTTGTATTTTTGTTACTATGCCCTTTAAGGGGCTATTTGGCTGTTTAATTAACTAATTTGTCAATGGTTACTTTACTGGTGTACTCAAAAGAGTATAAAGACACACTGGTCCAAATACAACCATAGGCTAAGATGGTTCACAGACTTCCAGGCCATCTGTAGTTTCTATGTGGTGGTCTCTACCAACCCATACCAAATATATATCCAATCCAGCACCTTCAACCAAATATCATGGTGAAGTGTTGGAAATTGTCCCTCACTCCCCAGATCTTGGAAGATATCTATCCCAAAAAGCTAACATTGATGAAGAGGTACCCCATTGAATCCAAAGAGCTAGCTCTGCCTAAGATAAGTTACATATTTGAGTTTTTGAGAAAGGTAACATGAGACTGGACATTAAAGTCAGATTCTACTGAGCAGTGGCTCTCCCTACACTCCTCTGTGGTTCTAAAGCTTGGAGAACATCAAGATACCATATCAAGGCACTAGAACAACATCATTAATGCTGACTTAGAGGATCTTATGTATTTAGAGAGTGGAGAAAAGAACAAACATGAGCATCCCTCTAAAACACAGACAATGCAACTGTAGAGGCCATAATAATCTTGCATCAGTTGAGATAGAATGGATGTGTCAGCAGAATGCCCAACTACAGACTTCCCAAATACATCCTCTTCCCCAAACTGGCCAGGGAGCCCATTCACACAGGGGCCAAAGGAAATGTTTTGAAGACAACCTCAAAGCCTCCACGAAGGTCTGTCCTGTTAACGTCAACAACTGGGATGTCCAATCGCAACCAAAATGGTGATTCATCGTCATAAATGGCATCCAGGCGTTCCAGTCAAGAAGAGAAGCCACTGAGAGAGAACAGCGAGAGAGACGGAAAGAGAGGGCAGCTGCTCGAGCCAACAACCTGTCGCCACCTCTGCCACCTGACAACCGATGTCTTCACCGTGGGAGAGCCTGTAAGGCTCAAGTAGGGTTCAGAAGCCACCCGTGAACACTGACAGCTCACTGACAGCCATCCACAAAGACAAATCATTCCCCACACTAAGATTGCCGCTGATGACGATGATGTGTTGATTCTCGGAGCCACACTCCCTTTGGGTACTGTTAGGAGCACAGGATGAGTTATTTATCCTGCAATCACATCGTAATCTTTGTTGTAGAAACAGAAGGTGCAATCTAGAGTCCACCACGAGATCGAGGACAAAGGCGAAGAAAAATAAAAAAAAACGAAATGTAGAGTTAATCATGTGACAAGGACCTAGGCAAGTAAACAACCACCATTCACCTTCCTCTAATGTCAGACATTTAGACAGTTGTTAATTTTATATGAAGAGGATAACAGAAGACTCAAAGTATGCAGCTATAGGGAGCAGCCTCTTAAATGTACAATGCTAGGTAGAAGCTGAATGCCTGCATGCTCCATGGAAAAATATAATTATGTTAGAGAGATTGCAGTCTTGATTAATAACAGCCTCGATGGCTATGCTAAAATGGATATTTACTCTTGCAGCAAAGATTGCGGTCACAGCTGTCTGCAAACAGAAATGTTTGACTTGTTTAGAGCCAGCAGTTATTGCACAATTGTCTACACAGTGGCATAATTTTTTTTGATGGTGCACTCCCCATGTGGAGCTGTGCCTGTGGGAGCACACATTGAAAACTGGAGTTCTCACTGCAGATGATGTTTTGACCAATTATAGTAGTAAAATTGTGCATTATACGTGCTCAATATGCTTGATATACCTCCCCTATGTATGAGTCTCCAACCAAGAGCCCAGTGTTGCAAAATTGTCTCTACTGTCTATACTGGCCCAATTTTATGACTCTAGAATTGTAGAATGAAGGCACTCTGATATTCAGCATTGATATATTAAGATGCAGTATTAATAATTTGCAGGGTCCAATGATAGGTTCAAGGGAGACAGAAAACAATTGCATTTATATATCACCTTTTGTGTGCTTTTTGTTTTCCATTCATTCTTGGGATATGGGAGGTGCTGGCAAGGGTGGCATTACTGCTCATCTTTAGTTGCCTTTGAGAATGTGGTGGTGAGCCACCTTTTGGAACTGCTGCAGTCCGATTGGCGTAAGTACACCCACAGTGCTGTAAGGTAAGGAGTTCCAGGATTTTAATCCAGCAGTGATGAAGGAGCTGCGATAGAATTCCAAGTCAGAATGGAGAAGAACCCACACCACATATGTCTTCTTTAAGTATAGAAATGACAAGTTGTAATGCCCCTAACGTGAAAAACCAGTTGGTGAAGGATAGCAGAGGAGACAACAACAACAGACACAATAGGAGGAATTTTCCTAGATTTACACATTTACACTAAGTGCGGTAGCAGGAGGATAAATTGGAGCCCTACCCACTGACAAAAATGGGGGGTTTTCACCCCGTATCATCCTGTGCCCGTCTCGTTATTTATTCACTCCTGCAAAACACTGTTTCCATGTCGGGCGGGCTCTCATTTGCCCACCTGCCAATCACCCCGCTGTTGCATCACACTTGCAAAGCACTCAGCGCCACCTTGCCCACCATCGCTGCCCAGGAGACATGGCCAGCAAAGGGAAAAAGACTGCACCTCCCCGCTTCAATGTCGGGTCCCTCAAGCGACTGCTGGATGCCATGGAGGCCCCTCCGGGATGTGCTCTACCCTCGCTCTGGCTGCAGGTCGGGCAGCAAAGTCACCAAACTGGCTTGGGAGGCTGTGGCAGCGGTGGCCAGTGCCAACGCCCTTCAGAAGCCACCCAGTGCCACAAAAGGATGAATGATCTCTTTCGTTCCACCAGGGTAAGTCACTCTTTTCATCACTCCCAACTCACACACTCACAAACCGATCAAACATCCACAGGGCCCTCACTCACTGCCAGTGCAAGGGACATCACCATTCACTCTCTCACACACACAGTCATTGTCCTCATCCTGTCCATGGGAGCACCCACCACCCACACAGGCCAGGCATACTTATCACCTGATACACTCTCCCCATGCAGGACAATCTGGCACACAACAGGAGGGAAAGGTCGCAGGCAGATGGAAGGATGCCAGAGATCAAAGTCCTGACAGAATTCGAAAACAGAGCCATCCAGCTGGCCGGCGATGACCGGGACGGGTCCTGTGCTGACGGTGAGGTCAGTGCTGCTCTACCAAGTGAGGATCCAGCAGTGCAACATCCATCAGACAACCATGCTGAGAGTGATGTGTCCTCTTTCACAGGCCACTGCCATACACTAATTATCTCCCCTTGCTTTCACAGGCACATCTGCCAAACAACCGAGAGAGTCCATGACCCAGGGCCTCCAATCAAGCTCTGAAGAAACCTCTGAAGAGGAATCTGGAGGCACCCTCCCTGAAGTTCCGTCACAGCGTCACCCACACCCTCCACCGGCGCAGAGACACACACCTCAGTGGGACCTAGTTTTAGAGTTGCCTCGGGATCACAATCTGGTGAGCACATCGCACTGTCTGATCCACGGCAGATGGAGGCAGGGACCTCCCAGGTCCCCAGCACTCGGAGGGCTGCTGGAGGCCAGAACGTTGCTGAGTCTGAGTCAGGTGACAAGCCTCTGGACTCAGTCATGTTACAGTTGCTGGAGCTGCAAAGGCATGTTCGGGAATATCAGGAAGGGATGTCCACTGCACTCCTCAGATTGCAAGGCACATGGAGGAGTCCGTCCATCTTCAGTCTGAGGTAATAGCGCCGGCATTGCCAACCCACCGAGGTCAACACTGGTAGGTGTCACTCCTACACTGCTGCACGGGCTCAACTCCACGCTGATGCCATAGTTTGCCTCCAACAGCGTGTACACGAGAGGGGTGCTGGGCATTGTGATCTCACTCCAGCAACTCCTTCCGCTCACGGAGTCAGCCAGGGGCCCTCGGGCCCCCATAGGGAGGAGGATCAGCAGGTGCACACTCCGGGGCCATCCATCCAGGTGACTCTGGGAGTGTCCGGCCCATCCGAATCCCCTCTTCCTGTGACCTCTGCAGATCCAGCTTCACAGGCTGAGGAGGGTGCCACTGCCGCACAGCAGGACCCTGAAAGCAGGCCGGGGCTCTCCAGGTCTTGGCCCTCCAGAGGGCGCCAACCAAAGGCATCACAGACAGGGTGTTATAGTCAGCAGGCTGCCTCCACCTCCGCTGTGGGTGTCCGGGGAGCAACAAGAGGTAGCGGCAAGGTTAGGAAAGTTAGGTAAAAGTAGTTGCATTGTCTGGCCATGATACATAATGTTCACTCTTGTCAATAAACTCCTAAGAATGTCTCCCTGTCTGTGGCTCCTTGTTCTGATGAGCAGTGTTCTTGTCACTCAGATGTGAAACCTTTCTGCACAAGATAAAGGCAGGTTTCCCAGTCCAGGGCCTCTTCCCTGTGCCTTCAGCCCAGAGTGATAGTCCAGCCTCACACTCCCTGGACACATTACTGATGCCTGCACCTCAGCGGTGCTGGTCATTGCTTCCAGAATGTAGTGGGAAGGCACCACAGATTTCTCTCATTCTCTCTGCGTGCTTTAACGTGGGGCTGGCCCCCATCGCACCAGCAACTGTAACCAGTGATGCTGTACACCAGCTCCTGAAGGGCTGAGGTGCTGAAGGTGGACACAGCATCAGATGCATCTAAAGTTTCATGTTTGCATCTCTGAGATGGCCCTGATCATGGAGCGCAAGCAAGCTACCTTCGACTAGACAGGAGTCAGACATTCTCAGAGACCATGTGAAGATCTATGGAGTGTCCTCACTGCATGTTGTCATCATCCTCCTGCGATCCAGCGATTATTAGGGCCTCCACTGCATCTCCATGACAGGAGCATTCTCTCAGAGGGTATTGCCACTGAGATAAGCCACGCTGGAGTCAAACAGTCACAACTGCGATGTGAGAATCTATGGGGACACCTCGCTGCATGTCATCATCATCCTCCACAAATCTGGCAGCTATGAGGGCCTCCCCGAGTGTGCCTGCCTTGTCTCCCTATCATCGTCAGCACCAAGGACCTCCTCACCCTCCTTTCTGTCAGCATCCTCCTCATCGGGGGGAGGCCTCCAGCTCCTCCATCTTCTCCTCCTCAACCTGCTGCTCTCCCCATTGGAGCTCCAGGTTGTAAAGAGCAGACAATGACAATGCGGGACACCTTCTGTGGGCTGTATTGCAGGGTTCCACCAGACCGGTCCAGGCACTGGAACTGCATCTTCAGCATTCCGACGGTCTGCTCCACCAAGGTGTGAGCTGCTGTATGAGCCTCATTATAGCGTCGCTCTGCTGCAGTCTGAGGCTGCCACATGGGTGTCATCAGCCACAGCCTCTGTGGGTAGCCCTTGTCCTCAAGGAGCCAACCCTGCAGCCTCTGTGGACCCTGGAAGACTGCAGGGATCTGCGAGTGACTCAGGATGTAGGTATCATGCACAGTCCCTGGAAACTGTGCGCAGACCTGCAGCATGTGTTTCTGGTGGTCACACTCCAGCTGCACAGTCAGTGAGTGGAAGCCCTTGCGGTTGATGAAGTTCACTGAGTGTAGCGATAGAGACCTGAGCGCCATGTGAGTGCAGTCAATCGCACCCTGACCTGTGGGAATCCCGAGATCAGGGTAAATCCAATGGCCCTGGCATCCTGGCTGTCCCAGTCCCAGGAGAAATGCACAAAGTTGTTGCCATGGATATGATGGCATCCGTGACCTCATGGATGCATTTGTGGGTGGCGGATTGTGAAATTCCACAGAGGTCACCTGTGGAACCCTGAAAGGAGCCACTGACATAGAAATTGAGGACCATGGTCACTTTCACAGCCACTGGTAGTGGATGCCTCCCATATCCCCTTGGCACCAAGTCGGGCAGTAAGTGGCAGATGTGAGTCACCAGGTCCCTGGACATGCGCAGTGATCAGCGACGCTGGTTCTCAGTCATCTGCAGGAATAGCAGGCGGCATCTACAGACCCTGGGTATCGCTAGGCACCGACCAGCCACAGCTCACTGTCACTCCTGGGCAGTGTGTGGGGGATCCTCTGCTGCCTCTTCTTCATGAGGTTGCTGCTCCTGCCTTTGTACAGCCAGGAGCCTCAGTCACTCTCTCCTTCATCATCTACAGTCTCTGTCGGCCATCAGGCACACAGCTCGATCACCAGGATCCATGATCCTGACATGGTCCTCCTGCAGCATGAAAGAGAGAGAGATGTGGTTATCATGGCTGTACTTAGCACCTTTCCTGGCCCTGTGTGACTGCCCCTGAATGCTCCCTGGAGAGAGCTGGTCACCCCTCGGATGACCAGAGATGAGTGCACTGCATGGCTGCCCTGTCAGCCTGTGACATGGGGGACACTGGTCCAAACCGGGATGCTGAGATTGCAAGGGGCTGTGGACATCTCCAGCAGTGACTGCTACATGACCAGTGTTGCTGAGGAGATTGTACAACGTGTGCAGTCCAACTGCTCCACTGTCCAATAAAGTGGTGGAGGACTCGAAGTCTGTGCCGGGGAGGTGGGGGGTGGGGTAAGGTCTGGAGCGCTTGGTGGCTCTTTGGTGCCTCTGCAATGCTTGCATGGGCGGGCAGGCTAGGAGCCTGACCCCAGTCATATCACTGCCTGATCTGTCTTAGTTGCAGAGGCCTGGTCAATTTATACAGATGTCTCTAATGCGTGGCCACTTCCCTCACTTACCCTGCTCCACCTTGATTGCCCGTGCGTGGGATGCAGCGCCAAGGCAGCACTTGACCTTCCTCCCGACCCCCAGCGAAAATGGTTGCCTCGAAGGCTGGCCAGCACTTGCCCACGGACACCCCCACCCCTCAGAAGTTGCCTCCGGGGCCAGGCATCAGTTGCCCCCACCTCCCGGCGCCGCTGAGGCCTGTAAACAACGGGCGAGCTGTGGAGAACGCTGCTGCTCACTCACCTCGGTCCCCCCCAAAGTGAAGGCCGCCTGCGTGCTGTTATGAAACATGTCGGGGTGCGTTCCCGCTGATGTGGATGTCCAGGAGCCTGGCAGGATGGCCTTTTACTTATATGTTGATACATTACAATTAGCTCCTCGCCGACCGATGATGGGAAACATGCCCCACCATCGAAGGGCTGAGCGGCTGATTGCAACCCTCAGCAGGTCGCGCCATATCTTCTGCGCGTGCCACCCATCACGCCCACTGCCAACGGGATGGGAAAATTACGCCCAACACGTTTGGAAAGCAGCAATCGCGGGCAATTTTCATGTTTTAACCTATGGCGACGCCTTAAAAATGCATTGAGAGAGAGAGAGAACAGAGCGCAGGCCCCAGCGAGGACGGATACGTTTAAAAACACTCACAAACAGTTTCGATTAAATAGCAGAAAATCAGTTTTGCGTTGCTGCCGCACCTGAAAACCTGGCAGTAATTTTGAAGAGAGTGACTGAGCAAATGGAAATGGAAAATTTGTAAAAAAGAGGCATCTGCAACTTGTGCGTGGGATCAGTATTGTGGGCAGAGTTCTGTTCAGGCAACGAGGTAAACAATTGTAAAAGATCACAGGGACTTGGGGCTATTGTTACTCGTGCCCAGAATTCCCCAGTTGCTTAGGCCATGTTTTGGGCTTGATTCCAGGCCATTCTATGAAAGAGAACCAGCTTTGGAAGGAATGCTTGAATACCACATTTATGAGTGTTTCCTGGCAGATCAACCACATGATGGTATTCATGATTATGTGGAAATAATTACAAAAACTTGGTCTGATCTATTGCAATCTCACTTCCAGGGGGTTGTGGCATCGATGACTTGTGAAGGAAATAGCAAAGTTAAAGGGGTTAATACTTTCCATTCACCATCATTCACTCAGTTGGTAGCACTTTCACCTCCAAGTCACAAGGTTCTGGGTTCAAGTCCCCCTCCAGGACTTGAGCACAAAAATCTAGGCCGACTCTCCAGAGCAGTGCTGAGGGAGGATGAGATGTAAAAGCGAGGCCCCATCTGCTCTCTCTAAGGTGGATGCAAAAGATCCCATGGCACTATTTCAAAGAAGAGCAGGGGAGTTTTCCCAATTGTCCTGGTCAATATTTATCCCTCAATCAACGTCACAAAAGAGCAGATAATCTGGTCATTACCACACTGCTGTCTGTGGGAGCTTGCTGTGCACAAATTGGCTGCCGCATTTCCTACATTACAAAAGTGACTACACTTTAAAAGAAATTTATTGTAACCACAATAAAGTGCCTCAGGATGTCTGGTAATCATGAGAAGTGCTCTATAAATGCAAGTGCTTTTTTTCCCTTTTTTATCCAATGAGTTATCTTTGCCTTCCTCATGAACAACAAGTGTGGATTAAACTATGTGGGGAGAATTGGTGAGCGGTGGGGGGAGCAGGGCCCACTTGTCAAGGCGTCAAATGACGTGGGGGGACATCAATCGTGTGTCCCAACATCACCGCGCGCCATTTAGAGTTTGGCTGTGCGCCCGCCGAACTGTCAAGGGCCTATTAAGGCCAGTTAACTACCAATTAAAATAATTAACGGAGCTGCCCTTCCAACCTTAAGGTTGACAGGCAGGCGAAGAGCCCAGGCGGCCTTCGCATTTTTCATGGAACCTCATCCGCGGGCGGGATGAAGTTTCATGAATGATTTTAAATTTTCTCAAAAACATTTATTGAAATTAATGCATGTGTGCCAGCTCGTGTGACAGTTTCACATGAGGGGACATAATCCTTAAATATTTTTTTCACCTTTGTTAAACTTTCCAGAACTAATCGCCCTGAGGCAGCACTTAGTCTCAGGGAGATTTCTGCGCTCTATCGTGTGCATGCGCAAAAGAACGCACTCCCGACTCAGGGAACCCCACCCCCCCTTCCCCCCACTCGCACAGGGAGTGCTCAGCGCTTCTGGATGCGCGTCACGCTGGGTGGGCCTTAATTGGCCACGCCCATGTAAAATGGCAGCGCGGTCCCGACCGGGGGGCGCCAATCAGGTCCACGCCTGACCCCGTTCAACACCCCCCAACGGGGGGATATTCTACCCTTTAAATACGTAAAGAAACAAAGTTATGGAAACAGTTGACATTTTTAGACTGAATTTTAAACCTACTGGTTCTGTTTGAAATATTTTATTCCCTTGTCATAAATATAACTGAAGTTGTTTCTTTTAAGAAAGAATTTGTGGGGAGAGCATATAAAATATCTAATGCACTGTAAAAAGGTGGTGCAAGCAGATTCAGCAGTAACTTTCAAAAGGGAATTAGATAAATACTTGAAGGGGTGACATTGGAAAGAGCAAGCAAGTGAAACTCATTGGACAATTCTTGCAAAAAGGGCCAGCACAGGCACAATGAGCCAAATGGCCTCCTTCTATGCTGTATCATTCCAAACGAGCAGGAAGTCTCAGTCTTCAGTCCCTGCCTTGGGAACCTGCTGTCAGGTACTCCTTCAACAGCACCTGCCAAACCCACGAGCCTCTACCAACTAGGAGGACAAGGGCAGCAGGCACATGGGGAACACCACCACCTGCAAGTTCCTCTCCAAGCCACTCACCACCCTGACTTGGAAATATGTGGCCGTTCATTCACTGTCGCTGAGTCAAGATCTTGGAACTCCCTCCCTTGCAGCACAGCGGGTGTACCTACACCACACGGGACTGCAGTGGTTCAGGATGGTGGCTCAGTACCACCTTTCCAAGGGCAATGAGGGATGGGCAGCAAATGCCAGTGACACCCACATTCCGTAAAAGAATTAAAGGAAGTTCGTTATCAGGATGGGGCTGGGCGGAGGATGCATTCAGGGCTTTGTGGTCAGACGATAAATTGAAGGGATTCTAAAGAACTGAATCAGACAAGGACTTCAATATGTTAATCATTACAGCAATTCTAAAATATTTTAACAGCAGGAAGGTGGATTACAAACCCAGTCAACCTCTGCCACTCAACAAGCGTGATGTCCAAAAATCCCAGTTTGGGGATTCTAAATTCTTGGATTCTTTTACTATTATTCATCATCAGCCCTGCACTGGTTTGATTCTGAGCAATTTATTATATGTACTTTGGGTATGATTCTCAACGCAATTTCTTTCTGCAAAACTGAATTTGCTCTTTGCGGACTTGACGGTGATTCTCATGGATTATAGCTGTCTGTGCATTCACCTACATAAGCCAACCAACTCTCCCACGCTTGTGCGTGGTATCACCATGACAATCACATCATTGCATACTCCCACCTGAGGATTTTCATCAAAGGATCCCATGGCATTATTCTGAAGCAGTGCAGGGGAGGTCTCCCTGGTGACCTAGCCATTATAAACAGTCAATAACTCACTGCTGTTTGCAAGAGCTTGCTGTGTGCTGTTTGGCTGCCCTGTTTCCTACATTATGACTTCCAAAGAGTGCAATATTGGCACTTTAGGGTCGGGTGGGGGCATGTCCTTAGGCTGTGAAAGGCGTTTCATAAATGCAAAAATGTTTTTTTCCCTTTCTTCTGCTGTGTTCCCCATGTTCCATGCTTTCTGTCACGAATTCCATGCAACTTCAATATCAAGCTTTCACCGGTGATATGAAGCTGGGCCGAGCCTATTCCAGTCCAGCAGCATCCTCCTGCTGTGACAAAAGTGAAGAGCCGAAGATCCCTCAGGCGATGGCCGATCTCTGTGAAGACGTAGGACAATGGAAGAAATAAAGGACAGGGGCAGAGGGTGAGAGAAAGAGGCTGTAGCTGGTGCCTTCAGTCTGCACGGCAACCACATTTCGGGGGGAGGTGGGGGTGAAGTGCTTATTATGCCACTGGACCCGTAACCCAGAGGCTCTGGTTAATGCTCTGGGAACATGAGTTCAAACCCTAACATGGCAGCTGGTGGAATTTAAATTTAATTCATAAATCTGGAATCTAAAGCTGGGTTCAGCGGTGGTGACCATGGCAACATCATCTCTTGTTGTAAAAACCCATCTGGTACACTAATGTCCTTTAGGAGGGAAATCTGCCATCCTTACCCAGTTTGTCCTACATGTGACTGCAGATCCACAGCGACGCGGTTGACTCTTAAATCCTCTCCGCAAAGCCGTTCGATTCAAGGGCAATTAGGGCTGGGCAACAAAGTGCTGGCCTTGCCGGCATCCCATGAAAAAAAGATGCAAAAGCATAAGCAGCCCTTTTTTTGACAGGATTACCCTCAGCTGTGACTGCAAACCTCGCACAAGCTGATGTCAGCCCAGGTACCCGAGGATTTGCCTGGCTTTGTTCAAAAAATAACACATAGATCTGCCTGTTAGCCGCCAGTGAGTTCCACGTTTTCTGGAGGGTGCGTCCAAACATGCAAGCTGCCAGCCCACCTGAGGCTGCCCACGTCAAGCTTCCCGTCCAACTCACAGCAGCCCCCATCCATCCTGCAGCTGCTTCCAATTAAGTTTAATTTGACAGATGCCTGAGGAATTAAACGTTTATTAGCCTCTTACACCTGCTCGAGCTACGACTCAAAAAGTGAGACGCCGAACTCTCCACCGGCTCCTTTCACTCCCAGCTGTGACTTGCTCAGTTCAGGAGCTGACCTCCCTTCGAAAACCGAACGGGCATATCCTGTCACCAGCGACAGAACTTGTTGCAACTGCACAGGCCGCCGTGCTGACATCTGCAAACAGGCAAACGATAGGTACAGCGCCAACTTATTTCCTTTCTCTTTACCCAGTCTGATTGCACATTGTCCAGCATCTGTCCCCCCTAGGATGCCCTCTCCAATTCAGGCCTCTCGCCCATCTCCCCGTTTTCATCACTGCACCCCTGGTGACCCCCTGCCTTCACCCCTGTCGAGGTCAAAAACCCTAGGGGCGGAATTTTACCGCAGTGGGATTTTACGTTCCTACCAAAGGCAACCGAGTTCAGGATGGCTCACCGCATTTTACAGCCCAGGTCCCTACTGCAATTCCGGCCCTAGAATTCCTTCCTAAACCTCTCCGGCTGTCTACCTCACGCTCCTTTCAAGCAGTCATTAAAACCGACCATCTGGACTAATATCTCTTTAAGTGGCTCAGTGTCAAATTCTGTTTAATGATTGCTCCTGTGAAGTGCCTTGGGGCATTTTATTATTTTAAAAGGTGCTTTATAAATCAATCCCTCCACCCCACTCCAGGGTGATTTTTTTGAATGTTGCTGTCTTGTGGGATCGACACGAAGATTCACATTGACTCACGTCGACTATTGACTAGACTGAGGAAGATGGAGCATGAGGAGTGTGTTAAACCAGCCTTCAGGTCACTTCTGTCAATCAACAGTGTTTGATTTTTTTTACACCATATGACACATTTGTCAACGGCTTTTGCATTTTAATAAAGTCAATCGATAGGAGTAAAAAGTTGTACCAGAAGCAAAGCATCTCTGGTCTCACCAAATGTGAGTTTCCCTGCCCACCACACTGCCCCCACTCTGCACCCCCCCACCCACAGACATTCATGAGCACCATAAAAGGAATTTCTGTAAGTAATGTACAAATTACCTTTCTACTGTGCTCATTATGTAGAAAGAGACCCCTCACAGTGTTTATTTTTATTATTTCTTTCACAGGATATGGACGTCACTGGCTGGGCCAGCACTTATTGCCAATCCTGAAATGCCCTTGAGAAGGTGGTGGTGAGCTGCCTTCTTGAACCGCTGCAGTCCATGTGGTGTAGGAACACCCACAGTGCTGTTAGGGAGGGAGTTCCAGGATTTTGACCCAGCGACAGTGAAGGAACAGATATATATTCCCAAGTCAGGATGCTGAGTGACTTGGAGGGGACCTTCCAGGTGGTAATGTTCCCATGTGTCTGCTGCCCTTGTTCTTCTAGATGGTAGTGGTCGTGGGTTTGGGAGGTGCTACTGAAAGAGCTTTGCTGAGTTTTTGCAGTGCATCTTGTAGGTTGTACACACTGCTGGCACTGTGCATCATTGGTGGAGGGAGTGAATGTTTAAGGTGGTGGCTGGGATGTCAGTCAAGCGGGCTGCCTTGTCCTGGATGGTGTCAAGCTTCTCGAGTTTTGTGGGAGCTGCACTGATCCAGGCAAGTGGAGAGTATGCCATCACACTCCTGACTTGTTCCTTGGAGATGATGGATAGACTTTGGGGAGTCAGGAGGTGAGTTACTCCCCACAGAATTCCCAACCTCTGACCTGCTCTTGTAACCACAGTATTTATATGGCTGATCCAGTTCAGTTTCTGGTCAATGCTCTCACCCAGGATGTTGACAGTAGGGGATGTGTGAGCATGGGAAGCCTGTTTTGACCATGGAGGAGTGTAGCTATATCATCATTCAGCTTAAACATGCATGTACTTTTCAGTTGGGGTCTCCGGACAGACACTTATGTAAACCTCTGACCTAACGCAATGTGGATTGCACAGTACAGACCAGGAGTCAAAGCTGTGAGTTCCTAGCCTGTATAGCTCAATGGTACATGAAAGAAGAGGTCCCTCTTGCTGTTAGGGTAGCTTACCCAATCACACTTTGCAGCTCAGTCCAAGTAGTTAACAAAGATGCAAAGAATAGCAACACCTACGACTTGCATTTATCTAGTTTAATATAGGAGCAACATCCCAATGCTGTGCATGGATATGTTGGGAACAAACAGGTAATGATTCAAAGAAGGAGATATTAAGAAGGGTGACCAAAATCTTGGTGAAAGAGATGGGTTTTTAAAGAGGTTCTTAAAGGGAGAGAGGGAGGTGGAGAGGCAGTGGGATAGAAGGACTTGTGGAGGTAATCCCCGAGCGTGGCACCTCCACGGCTGACGGCAAATCACCAATGTGGAGGCATCAGGAGAGAAGGAGAGAATGAGGGTTCATGAGACAGGGATGATAGGTGGACAGAAATTGGCACAGATAGAATCTGAACAGCAGTGTTTTGTACGGACGTAAGTTTAGGGAGAGTGGGCGATCGGAGGCTGCGCAGAGGAGTAGTCAGGCCTGGAGGAGGTAAAGGCATAGATGAGGGTGTCAGCAGCGATTGTACTGAGGCAGGACTAGTAATGGTACAGAAATAAAAGAGGCCGTCTTTGCAACGAAGAGGGTATAGGATTGCGCATGCAGCTCAAGTCCCTAAGTATGTTTGTTATGTATGATTTATTGTTTCAATTCTTTCACCTGGACAGGCCCGATATTTTTCCTTCAGTGCTTCCACCAAGTAGAGCAACTTGCTTTTGTTCACAATGCTTCCCACAAGATAGTGGATTATATCCCCTGCTAACTGGGAGCATCGTTTATAGACTGTGCCTGGACGGCACTTACAAAACTGACGGTGTCATCAGTGAGTTGCTAACCAAAGAAAGAGCCACCAGTAGCCACTGAAATCTATGAAAAGCCAAACTCTCCACACGTGGTCACTGTGGTTTGGCCTTACATCAAAACTCTACAGCAGTCATTTCAAACTAGTCCCAACAGCTTTTAAAAGGTGTATTATTAACCCAGAAAAGTAATGGGTGAAGCTTTCTAGCTGATGTCTCTGGCCATGTTCGGACTAAACTCTGGAGATCCCTCCCTACACCACTCATCCTCTCGCCAACCCCTTCCAGTTTTAAGGCAATGCTTAAAATCTACCCCTTTGAGCAAACTTTTGACCACCTTATGTGGTTCGCTGTCAAATTTTGTTTGATAATGCTCCTCTGAAGGGCCTTGAGAGGCATTACGATGTTAAAGGCGCCATGTAAATGCAATTTTTTCCTGTGCTGTAATGATATCATTTGCATTGTTTCTGTGAAGCTGAGACATGGGGCTGTTCTGCAGTCCCCTGTTTCACAGGAGAAATGGTCCCTTTAAGTGGACAGCGAAGGTCATATTAATAATAAGCTGGGCAGATGGTGACATCATGGTAATGTCACTGCACCAGTAATCCAGAGGCCCGGGCTAATGCTCTGGGGACACGGGTTCAAATCCCACCACGGCAGCTGGTGGAGTTTGAATTCCATTAATAAAATCTGGGGCAGAATTTTAACCGGGCTTGGGAGGGGTGGTTGGGGAGGGGGGGGGGTGCAGGTGGGGGCCCACGATCAAGGCCAGAAGGCGATTTCACATGCCGGTGGTCCAATTAAGGCCCACCCAACGTGAGACGTGAGTCACAGTGCTCAGGCTGCCTGTGTAGATGGCGGGCAGGGGGTGGGGAGGGGGAGTGCAAACGGGACGAGCACTAACTTCACCCATGCGCGTGGGTGCACACTCGATAATCTCCCTGAAGCTCAGAGCTGCCTCAGGGAGATGAAGAATTTTTTAAAATAATAATAAAGAAATGAGAGATGTTATAAAACACTTGCCCCCGGTGTGACTCTGTCACGAGTGGGGGACACGTTACCAATTGAATTTTAAAATTTTTATTTTATTTTTATTTGCTTTAGGAAATCTCATCCCGCCCATGGATGAGGTTTCCTAAAATGTGCAAAGGCCCCTTGGCCTTTACGTCTGCTCCGCCAGCCGTAAGTTTGAATAGGCAGAGAAAAAAATGTTTTAATTACCTTGTTAATGGCCTTAACAGGCGTTTTAACTGTTGGCAGACGTGCTGCAGACTCTGGTGTGCGCCTGCCGACCGAAATATCGCGCGACTGCACATTGACGTCGGGACGCTCGCCCGAATTCAACGTGTGCCATTTTACGCTCCAGCTGATTGGGCACATGCCCGCCCGCCGGGGTAAAAATTTCGCCACCGGGATTGAAAAACTACCATTGATGGATGTGTAAAAACCCATCTGGTTCACGAATGTACCTTTAGGGAGGGAAATCGGACACCCTTACCTGGTCCGGCCTACGTGAGACTCCGGAACCACCAGCAGCATGGTCGACTCTTAACTACCCTGTGAAATGGTGCAGCAAGTCGCTTAATTCATGGACGACAAATGCTGGCCTCACCAGTGATGCCCAGTTCCTATGAAAGACTTAAAATAAAGCTCTTCAAACCAAGCTATGGCGCATATGGAAGGTAGAAAATCTTAGTGCCATATCTCACGATGGGTACGAACACAACGGACATTCTTTATCAGTTTATTCATTTGCGATGTGGCCATTGCTGGCAAGGATCGTGTGGTGTAGGTACGCGCACAGTTGCTGTTAGGGAGTGAGTTCCAGGATGTTAACCCAGTGGCAGTAAAGGAACACCAAAACATTTCCGAGTCAGGATGGTGTGTGACCTGGAGGGCCGACTGCCCTTATCTTCAGAGATGGTGGGGTTTGAGGGTTTGGGACATGCTGCCGAATAAACCCTGGTGAGTTGCGGCACTGCGTCGTGTGGATGGCTGCTGTGCGTCAGTGACTTGAAAACAGTGGGCAGGACTTTTAGGTTGGCATGTGGGCACGATCAGCGGGCCCAGGTGTGACTGGGGAACGAACGCTGTCTGCGATCAGACCCCCGACCATGATTTCACGCTGGCTGGCCAAGCGTGGAAAGCACTTTGAAATGCTCAGCAATGCTGGGGTTGGGGGGGGTGGGGGGTGTGGGCAGGAGGACGGCGGGTGCTGACTTAAGCACGGGGAAGGGAGTGTCATTAATGGGCCAAGTAGACAGAGGAGCGTGGAACGCAAGCTCTCTGAAGGAAGGGAGCTGCCTGGGGGGAGCTGAAGAATTTAAAACCATTGAATAAAGACTTAGAAATCCGGAAAAGAAAATGTCCACGCATCAGAATCAGTCGCCAGAACATATACATGATGAAAAATCCTGTCCATGCATTTTTTTTTAAATTTAATAAAAGAAACCTCACCCCGCCCTTGGATGAGGTTTCATCAAAAATGCAAAGTTGGAACTTTAATGGGCTTAATTGCCCTCTTAGTTGTCAGCGGGCATGCTTCCGACTTTTGCGCGTGCCAGCCAACCGAAATATCGCAAGACCGCGGGATGATGCCGGGACGCTCAGCCAATGTCGCCATGCGCGATTTTATGCTCGAGCGGGCCGGGCGTGTGTCCACACACCAACCTAAAAACACTGCCCAGTATTTCTAAATTGGAATTTCAGTGACAGTAAGGAGAAGTAAAAGGACAACTGTATTCAAAACTTCTCGCAATTTCTTCCCTCCTTTACTGAGCTTTAAATTTGTACAAATTGATAGTTAACAGATAGCAGGTAATTATAGGTCACCATCTGGATATTAATTGATCTACTGTGGTGTTAGGCTGAAACCGGTTAATCATCTAAATTGGCATGTGTGAAATAGAGTGAGCTGTGTAACTGAGTGGAAACAATGGGCTGGAATTTACAGGGGACCACTTGCACCTCCCCCATCAGACCGCCCTCTCCCACCCAACCCACTCCACCCTCACTAGCAACAACCGAATTTGCTTGTACCAACCTCTGCAGTTTCTCAGGCAAGATCAGGATGAATGATCAAAGCAAGCTCACATCACCTATTTCTCAAAGTGGAAGTTAGATTAACCATTCAACTGCAATAATTTTGCATTTTAAGGAGTGAGAAAAGTCCACTTGGGCCCATTAATGACACTCCATCCAGAGTCCATGTTATCATTGAACTTGCACCTTTTCAGGAATGCCTCCCTTCCCTGTCTCCCTCGAGGGAACGATCAATCCATATTATTTATATCCCTCGAAACCTCAACCTCTTTCTCAATAGGTAAAATGGAACTCACTCTTTAAAACTAGCAATTATTCCATTTACCCATCTTTGATCCATATTTCTTGATGCCCTTCTCTCTCTCTTCAGGTGCCATATCCTAAGAGGATGTTGGTGACCATGAACCTCCATGTTTAATCTTGCCCTGGAGGTGTGAACTATCTTCATTGGTAGTACATTCATCCAGTTTGTGAGGGTTCCTAAAAAGGTTGTTTTCTGTCTACTTTGATCTTATATTGGAAATGGTGCGGAATAATTGGATTCAGAAGTTAATAATTCAGAAGTTAACTAATTGCAATCACTTCACATTCAACTAAATTTATAAGTACTTGTGCTGAAGCAGTTAAAAGTTATTTGTCTACCTAGTTTGGGGTAACTCTTTCGAGTACAAATGCGTTTCCATCTGTTTCAGATGAAGTTACATTGTTTCATAGTTTGCC
The DNA here is from genome assembly GCF_017639515.1 of Carcharodon carcharias. Lineage (NCBI taxonomy): Eukaryota > Metazoa > Chordata > Chondrichthyes > Lamniformes > Lamnidae > Carcharodon > Carcharodon carcharias. Next base: position 14,753,657 of record NC_054498.1, on the reverse strand, counting down.
ATTGTGAGATTTGAACTCTTGATTTTGGGGTTACAAATCCAGTACCATAACCACTTGGCTATTTAGGCCAAGCCCCCTAGTTTGGGGTAGGTGTGAGAGTAAGTGGATAATTCTAACTAGATCAAGATGCTTGTAATATGTCACTGAGCACAGTCACCAAAATCAGATTAACCGGTCATTTGCTGTTCATAGTGTCTTGGGACAGGGTTTTGGGTCAAGGACTTGACATTAGGGTCAAATGGGGCCTTGACCTCCTACTTCACGGAGGACAGTCACCCAGCGGTGATTTTGCCCACATTGGCCAATTGGTGGCCAGACGGCAGGCTAGCTGTCCAACTGAGGACTGCAGGTGGGCTTTCAAAGCTAGAAGACTAATTAGGAGACTCTCCAGAACAAAAACAGAATTACCTGGAAAAACTCAGCAGGTCCGTCAGCATCGGCGGAGAAGAAAAGAGTTGACGTTTTGAGTCCTCATGACCCTTCGACAGAACTCTCCAGCTTTGAAGAAGCATTAGCCTGAAATTAAGGTGAGAGAGAGAGAGAGACAGAGAGCACCACCATCTTGAACTGCTGGCAGGCATACAGAGAGGGCCTCAAAGCCTGCCTGATCTGCTGGCCAAAGGCAGCCTTCAGGCAGGTGCATTTTTCCCGGATGCTCTAGGCATCTGGCAAGCTGACTGGAAAATACCAGTAGGCTCTGACAATCGGTCTTATGTGGCCATTTAATCTCTTTAATTGACTACCCAATGCAGATCAGTAAGCAGAGGGGTGATCGGTGAACAGGATTTGTTGCGAGTTAAGACACAGCCAGCAGAGCTTTGGGTGACCTCAAGTTTACACAGGGTAAAATATGGGAGACCAGCCAGAAGTGTGTTGTAATATTCAAGTCTAAGAACAAGACAGTGAGATTCGTTCTAGCGAATAACTGGCAGAGGCACAATGGATCAAATTGACTTACTCCTATGCTTCTATAATGAGTTTATTTTTAAATCAGGAAGCATTTGTAGTGCTTAGAAAAAGTAAGCAAAATAATGATACTCTTCAAGAAATCCAAAGCAATGTGACAGGAATCTGGTTGTGATTAAGCTAAAAGAATCCAACCAAGCACAGTATTTCTGTCAATACAGAATAGGGTCAAAGATCTTTCAGAATAAGGGATTGTAGATGAAAGCCCTGCTGTTAGGTAATGTGTGCATTCCATTTCTGTTTGGGAAATTTTGAAAGCATTTTTCATTGTGAGCTTGATTTTCTTTTTCGGTTTTAATTTAATGTTCCCAAAGGCAGACCAGTCCGACCTCTTTAAATCCAAGATATCAGTCGTCTTCCACCGTCTGTGTGGCACTCAGGGCTAGGCTTTGAAATGCTAATTGATAAGAGCCACGTGTCAGCACCCTTGCTTGCTGAAGAGCTCCATGGTAATTCTTTAGACCAGAAGCTATTTCATAATTTATGTTAAATGCTAAAGATACTAGCGCTGCATCGCAATCTTTCAGGTAGAACAAAATCAGGTCAGTTATGTCTTTGTTCTGTGTCTCAAGGGGTATTTGTACCAATATCTGATTTCATTAAACTTGTTCATGCTAAGATCAAAGGAAAATACTGTTTAAAGTAGCTAGGGCTTTGAGAATCCCCAGTCCTGTTAGCCAGTGCATTGCAGTGGAAATCACATCTGCCCAAACCACCTATTCTTCTTTGAGGTGAAGCCATCGCTGGCAAGGCCAGCATTTGTTGCCCATCCATAATTGCCCTTGAGCTGAGTTGCTTCCTAGGCCATTGCAGAGAGCAGTTAAGAGTCAACCACATTGCTGTGGGGTCTGGAGTCACGTGTAGGACAGACCAGGTAAGGATGGCAGATTTCCTTCCCTAAAGGGCGTGAGTGAACCAGGTAGGTTTTTATACCATGGTTACCATGACTGAGACTAGCTTTCAACTCCAGATTTTTATTAACTGAATTTAAATTCCACCAGCTACCATTGTGGGGTTTGAACCTGTTCCTCCAGAGCAGGGCTTTAGTCGTCGAGTAATACTAACACAACGCCAGCACCTTCCCCCACCATTGAATCCCAAGCAAATTTAAATATTTAGCAAAAGTCAGTGACTTGCCAGCAGCTACCGGCTTAACACCAGGAGATCAAGAAAAACTCACAAAGCGGTGAAAGGCAGGAATGCTGCGTTTAAAACTAGGCTCTCCTCAAATCCTAACCAGCCAATCCAAACCGTGTCTCGGAAAGGAACTAGGAAGAAGGGAGCCTGAAGCTGCTTGGGGAGTGACATCGATACGATTCTGACTAAAATTAGGCACAGGAGGGGAGTGACGGAATACTGGGAATGCTCCTGTCCAAACAACAGCCAAAGGCAAGCGGATGGAAGTGGATAAAGGCAGTAAGTGGTAAATCCGTAACCCCCAAGAGCTCCTGTCTATTGCAGGATAATATTAAACCACCTCCAAAGGTCGGATAAACTAACTGCTGATTGGAAGCCACATTTGACGACCCACTTTGGGCACATTTACCCCAAATATTCTTTCATCAGCGACAGAAGCTTGCGATTGTAGAGCGGTGGGACTGGATTTTATGTTCCTCCCCGACTGGTTTGAACGCAGAGACACATGTAAAATCCAGTGCGTGGCCTCCCACCACCTACCCTCATGCCCCTAAGCTATCTGAAATTTTATGGGGGCATGGGGCAAGTGGCTCTCTGGCCCTTGCGCCTATTGTGGCCCTTAAGTTACTGGCCGCTTAATAGCTTCCTCCCACTGCGGCCGATATTTTACCCATGACGGTGGGGGGTTGTGGGGGGTGGGGTGGTAGCTCCTCAGCATTAGCTGCTTGGGCTGGTGTCAGGTTGGGGGGAACCTCCCTTGTGAGTTCCCTGGGTCCATCAGAGGCACATCCCTCACCACCTCCTCACACCTGCCCAACACCCCCCCCACCAAGGCCATCCCCTTCCTATAACCCCCCCCCCACCCCCCCCGCGCCCCCCCAACCAGATTCTTGAACCCGCCCCCTCCATCCACTCACTGAGACCGGACATACCTCGGTTCCTCGGTGTGCGGACGATGGCCTATAGCAGCTGGTGCTGCTGGGACTACAGAGCTGCTGGCCAACTGGATGGCCGGCACCTCTCTGAAGACGGGACTTCCTCACAAGAAAGGGGCGGGAGTCTCCCCTTAAAGCAATTACCGCTGCTCCCAGCATTCAGTTTGCTGCGGGGGGGGCCAGGATCTTTGGTTGAATTAGGCCTGAAATGATGCGGGGTGATGTCACCGCCCGCCATTTAGAGTTTCAGTTCGGCGGACACGCACCAGAGTCAGCTGTGCGCCCGCCGAACTGTCAAAGGCCTATCAAGGCCACTTGAAAAGCCACTTGAGCAATTAAGCAACCTTCAGGTTGGCGGGAGGGCAGGCGAAGAGCCCAGGCGTCCTTCGAATTTTTATTGGAGCCTCATCCACGGGTGGGATGAGGTTGCCCGAACGATTTTAAATTTTCACAAAAATTTTTTATTAAAATTAACGCACATGTCCCAGCTCATGTGACAGTTTCACATAAGGGGACTTGTCATAAAAATTTTTTCACTACTTTAACCTTAAAACTTCCCTCCCTGAGGCAGCTCTGTGCCTCAAGGAGATTTCTGCCTCTCTCGCATGCATGAAAGAACATGCTCCCCGACTCAGGGTAAACCACCCCCCCCACCCCCCACCCACACAGGTCACGCTTAATTGGCCCACCCATGTAAAATGGGGGTGCCGAACAGGTCCGCGCCTGCCTGCACCCACTCCTGCACCAAACCCCCACCCCCCACCCGCCGACAGGCAGAAAGTTCTGCCCCAGGGGCAGCCATTGGGATCATGGGCAGGCTTCCAACCATCATTATAACAGGGCGAGCAGGGACCACAGCAGCGCATAGAACCATAACGGCACAGAAAAAGACCATTCGGCCCATCAAATCCATGCTGGAAACATTATAGGAATTTAACATAGAAAAAGTCTCAGAGGTGCTTACACAAACCTAAAGCAGTGCCTGTACAAGCAATGATCTATATGAATGACTCCTGCACATGAAGGAATTCAATTAAACAGATACAGCATCCTGTACTGCATGGAGATTGAAGGTGGGAACTCCATAAGAGCAGTTTCTCAAATAGTCATCAAATTCAATCATTCTGTGATTGATGATAACAAGCACCCTTTTGCCATGTAGGGCAAGACTCCACGCAGTTCCTGAGTATAGTGGCTGCAAGAGGAGGAACACTGGGACCTGATACACTCAGAAAGAACTGCACCTTTCACAACCTCAGCTCTTCCCAACGCACCTTCCAGCCAATGATGCACTTTTGAAGTGTAGGCTACAAAATAGGAAACACAGCACCCAATTTGTGAACAGCAAGGTCCCACAAACAGCAGCGTGATAAATGACTGTTTTATCTACATGGCTAAGGCTTCATCCCCATAATCCTCTGATAATGGACAAGGACAAAAGTTTATTTTCTACAGTAACCTGAAGGCTTAAATTTAACAGGGAGTTTATGCAATCCTATGCAAATAACTTACGAGGGAAAGATATTCATTGGCACAGAGACAGAACTATTGGTCAGACTTAACAGCGAGGCCATTATATGTTGTGCCTATTACTTTTGCACTGCTGTCAACCTATGAGCAACATGCGCCATTTTTCCTCCTATGTTCTGTCCTTATCTAGCAAGCGCTAACCCACCAGCATTCACAGAACCCTCTGTAAAAAGAATGTTTCTCAAAGCAGGGGTAAGGCACTAAAGATGAAATCAGAGCCAGACACTGGACCGGAAAGTGTATTCCTTGCCACTCAGTTGCTGGTTGTACCAATTACCTAGTATTTTGCAGACAAAAAAAACCCATAGATTTTAACATAGATTTTAACTTCATTGACCAACTGGCGACTGATTACGTTTCTAGTACGAAATGTTTTGCAGTCAATTACAGTAATTAGTCAATTAAGTCGTTGTCACAATCCTCTAAGGATACATCACACATGTTTCAAGCTGGCTAAAATTAGGTCAGGAAATGGGAAACATTAGTTTAATTACACTTAAAATAATAATTGATTGCAGTCGCTGATTTTGCCAGAAGCTATGTTCTTAATCACAGTACAGAATTTATAGAAAATCTGTTGCTTATGACGCTTTTTTACATGCTATCTGATTGCAGTATATCAGAGGGCATTATTTCTTAATAATGTTTACATGTACTCAAGACTCTGCATGTTTAGTGAGAGTTAAGCACAAGAAGTTTATTACTATTTCTTTTTAATGGGGGTTGAAATTTCCAGTGGGCGTTAGGACTCTGATCTGTCAGGTGTATATGTGGGTCCCGACTTCACTTGTCTCCACACCCCCACAATCTTCCTGGAGGCAGCCAATAAAGAGGGAACAGGGGACAGTGGTACAGGCACGAGCAGCAATCGGGAGGCCTAAGCCTATGGGCAGCCGACACCCCTACTGGGTGACATGGGTACTGCTAGTATTGGTGCAGGACCAGGAGGGCACCTCAAGATGGAGGTGCCCTCTTGAGGGCTTCTAAGATTGTTATAAGTAGATGTGGCCACAGCTGCCAGGCCATTGTTGTGGAGGGGAAAGATCCCACCTTCATCAGAAAACGGCCCCTAGTGGCATCCTTAAGTGGTCGTAATTGGTTGCCCACTTCATTGGAGCAGGCTGATGAATTTCTTCCCTGGCTGCTCTGGAAAAGACCCACTAAGGTGGAGATATGCTGAGGAGCCACCCGGAGCGGATAGTTTCCTAGTTTCCCCTGCCTCCCGGCCCATCTCCACAGGATCCAGAAAATTCGACTCGTGTTTTTTCAACTTATACACAATTTGCCTTTTGTAAAGGTCCCCGCACCAAGACGTCTCTCTCAAGGGCTCAGGATTTCTTTGCACTGTGACTTGTATCTGAATACAAGAGGGAATATGAGAGAATCTAATCATCTCCCCTTGACATTCTATGGGTCATCTCTGAATCCTCCATCATCAACATCCTGGGGGTTACCTTTGACCAGAGACTGAGCTGGACTAGCCATATAAATACTGTGGTTACAAAAGCAGGTCAGAGGCTCAGAATTTCGCAGTGATTAACTCACCACCTGACTCCCCAAAGATTGTCCACCATCTACAAGGCACAAGTCAGGTGTGTGATGGAATACTCTCCACTTGCCTGGATGAGTGCAGCTCTCACAACACTCAAGAAGCTCAATACCGTCCAGGACGAAGCAGCCCGCTTGATTGGCACCACATCTGCAAACATTCACTCCCTCCACCACAGTATCAGCAGTGTGTACCATCCACAAGATGCACTGCAGCAACTCATCAAGGCTCCTTCAACAGCACCTTCCAAACCCACGACCTCTACCATCTAGAAGGACCAGGGCAGCAGACACATGGGAAAACCAACACCAGCAAGCCTCTATGCAAGCTACACACCATCCTGACTTGGAAATATATTGCCATTCCTTCACTGTTGCTGGATCAAAATCCTGGAACTCCCTCCCTAACAGTACTGTGGGTGTACCTACACCACATGGACTGCAGCGGTTCATGAAGGCAGCTCACCACCACCTTCTCAAGGGCAACTAGGGATGGGCAATAAATGCTGCAAAAAAAAACATTGGTAGTTTGAAACGCAACATGCAGATGGGTAGGTAAGCTGTGAAGAGGACACAAAGGGGCTGCAAAGATAGGGTTGTGTGAGTGGGCAACAAGGTGACAAATGGAGTATAATGTGGGGAAGTGCAAGATTATTCACTTTGTTCGTAAGAACAGAAAAGCAGAATGTTTCTTAAAAGGCGTGAAGCTTCAAAATGTTGATGTTCAGAGGGAGTTGGGTTTACTTGTACAAGGGACACAGAGAGCAAGATTTTACATTTTCTGGGGGGCATGTGCCTGACCCGATCGGGTGTAAAGTCACGTACAATAACATCGGGCGAGCGTCCCGGTGACATCATGCATTCTCGCGACCTTTTGGTCAGCGGGCACGTGTGAGAGTTGGCAGCACGCCCGCCGACAATTAAGAGGCCCATTAAAGCCCTTAAGTGATTAAATTAAGTTGTATTTTTTTGCTGCCCGCTCAACCATACAGTTGGCCGGCGAATAGGCAGGGCGGCCTTTGCATTTTTTACGAAGCCTCATTCCACGGGCAGGATGAGGTTTCCAATGGTGAGTAAAAAAAAAACGCAAAAAAAAAAACATTTCCACTTCATTTTAAACATGTCCCTCTTCATGTGACTCAGTCACATGTGCGGACATGTTTATATCATTTATTAAATGTTTATTTTTCTTTGTCCAAATCTCCAGCTCCCTGAGGCAGCTCTGTGCCCTCAGGGAGCTGTCAGCACGCGCTCTCCTGTGCGTGCGCAGACTTCCACACTCGCCCTCCTCCCTCCCCCACCTGGCAACGCTGAGCCTTTCAGAACGCCAACTAACGGCCAGACAGTGTGAAATCGTGGTCCGGGCATGGTCGCGGGCGGAGGTCCCTTTCGTGGGCCCACCCGCTGCACCCGCCCGACAAAGGGAAAATCCTGCCCAGAGAGTTAGCATGCAGTTGCAGCAAGCAATGATCATAGAGTCATACGTTGGTTGTAGCACAGGTGGAGGCCATTTTGCCCATCACACCTGTGGTGGCCCTGCGCAGGGGCAATTCGCCAAGTGCCGCTCCCCCAGCCTCCTCCCTCTAGCCCAGCCCATCTTTGCTTTCCAGGTAATGATCGAATTTCTTTTTGAAAGCCACAGTTGAACCTGCCTCCAATGTATTATCAAGCAGTGCATTCCAGATCCTAACCACTCGTTGCACACCATTTTTTCCCCCTTGTCACTATTGCTTCTCTTGCCGATTACCTCGGGAACAGTTTCTCCCTATCTACTCTGACCAGACCCCTCATGAGTTTAAAACTCTCCTCAATCTTCTCTTCCCCAACATATTCCCCAATGTATTTAAGGCTGGGATAGACTGATTTTTGCTCTCTCAGGGGATCAAGGGATTTGGGGAGTGGGCAGGAAAGTGGAGTTGAAACCAAAGATCAGCCATGGTCGTATTGACTAACGGAGCAGGTTCAACAAGTCCTCTAGCCCACTCCTGCTCCTACTTATTATCTTCTTATGTTCTTACATGGGATGCTTGGGAGGAAAAGGGTGATTTTGGGCCTATGATTCCCAAAACTCCCCACCACCGGGATTTTCCTTGTGTCATTTTTGGATCTGTTATACATTTAAATGATAAAGACTGATGCGATTTTTAGTCAATAACACCGTGATCACTGCATCTTGCAGCTACCAGGATGGTAAAGGCGAACTGGATGGTCTTTCTTCATCAAGAAATTCCTAAGAATCTTTCTTATGCTGAAACTTTGTGCACTATGCTTTTCAGCAGTTTGATCCATTTGGCCAATTGGAGTTTTTTAAGAGGATAATTGCATTAAGGGGAAGCTGGATAGGTAAATGAGGAAAGAAGGGATAGAAGGTTAAGTTGATGGGGTGAGATGGAGGGGGCTGGAAGGAGGTTCATGTGGCACATAAACACTGGCCAGTTGGGCTGGTGTTACTCCTGATAGGAGGCCAATCCTGATTCAGAATTTGCATTACAGGCTACTTATAGTTGAAAAGAAATAATCTAATCCAAAAATAACTTTAATTTGTTTTCGCAGCAAAAATTGGGTTGAACTTCTGGTGAAGAGTGCAGATGGGGATTCGGAGTTATTTGAATCTTTTGGAAAAAATCAGCAGGGCAAACAGATGTGTCCTCGATTTAGTTTGCGATGCTCTTTCATGGGTCTGAATCTCCCCACTATTCCTACATTTTAAAAAAAATCAAAGAGCAGATTCTAAACAACACTTTTCTCTTATTTCTTACGTTGGATTAGAAGAGCTATTTTTACATGAACGATGAATAACGATGGCCTCATACAATGAAATGGTTGAGGGATTATTGACTCTGGAAGAATAGGAAGCAAAACAATAATAAAGATAGTTCGGTGCCCACTCCACCTCTCTCTCTCTCCGCCCCCCACACACACACCTTAAACCAGCTTATATTTCAACTCTTTCTTGGACTCGAACTCAAGTTCTGTCGAAGGGTCATGAGGACTCGAAACGTCAACTCTTTTCTTCTCCGCCGATGCTGCCAGACCTGCTGAGTTTTTCCAGGTAATTCTGTTTTTGTTTTTGAATAAAGATAGTTATTAAACAATAGCTTGCCAGCCTGGTTCTTAACTTGAAAGGGAAGTCAGGAGCTTTACTTGCAAATGAGAAGACTTTAATCACATCATTGCTGGTCTCCAGAAGTCTCTTCAATTGTTGGCGCTGCACATTAGATAAAGGTGTCATGGTGAAAGAACACCTCTTCCCTATAGAGTGACAACTTGGAAATTAGTGTAGGGTGTTATGATGATGTATAGTGAACTATAATTTAGTGCAGTTATGAAATGTATATGGAATACATATAAGTTTTGAAAGAGTGGGTTTTCATGCTCTACCATGAGCCTGTTACGGTGAAAAGAGTTTCTTCCCGATGCATTAATTTGAATTCTAAGTCCCTCACACCCCCACATCTGTCACTACTCTATATAGACATATGAATTAGGAGCAAGAGTAGGTGATATGGCCCCAGAGCCTGCTCTGCATTTAATAAGGTCATGGCTGATCTGATTGTGGCCCCAACTCCAAATTCTGCCTACCTTCGATAACCTTTGACTCCTTCGTTAGTCAAGAATCTATCTACCCCTGCCTTAAAAATATTCATTGATGTTGCCTCCACCGCTCTCTGGGGAAGAGGGTTACAAAGACTCAGAGACCTCTTAAAGAAAGAAAAATTCTTCTCACCTCTGTCTTAAAAGGGAGACCCCTTATTTTTAAACTGCATCCCCTAGTTCTATTTTCTCTCACACGGGGAAATATTGGACACAGGCCCACGCCTGTCCAACCTTTCCTCATAAAATAACTCCCCACCCACCCTCCGACCCCCATCCCAGGTATCAGTCGAGTAAAACTTCTAGACTCTGGATTTAACTGGCTGAACCCCATTACGCATGAATCTCCCATGAGTGTGATGGTACTGTATGCATCAAAATATTGTTTTTAACCTGGATTCCAAATGATTTATCGCAATCAGGAATAGGCCCATTAAATGATAATAGCTCACTTTCATCTGATGCCCATTGTTATTAATTCCCTCTGTTGAGTCGTTTAGTGGTTACATTTCTGGACTAATAACGTTTGGGGTGTCGACTATCATCCAGACAATGAGGGTTCAAACTGTCCCATGGCAATTTGAAAGTAGGGGTTCAAGGAAAAAATCCTGAAAATAAAATCAGTAAAAAGTGACCATAAAACTGTTGGATTGTTGTAAAAGCCAAACTGTTTCATTAATGTTCTTAAGGGAAGGATGTTTTCAGTACTCACCCTGTCTGGTCTGTATGTGACTCCACTCCCACGACCAATGTGGTTGACTCTTAACTGCCCTCTGAACTGCACTCGTGAGTCACTTGGTTGCTTGGCTAGCTTCTCGGGGATGATAAATGCTGGCCTTGCCAACGACACCCAAAGCCCAAGAATGAGTGGGGAAAAAAAACATGTACCTTCCTGAATAATATCTGAATTGAGAAGTATTCTCTCATGAAGAAGTTGTTACCCACTTCTCAAACAATAAAAACACCTTGCACCTTAAAATAGGAAAATTCCCCAAGGGTCATTACTAACAAAATTTGACACCGGGCTACCTCAAGCGATACCAGCATAGGTGATGAAACGGTCTTAGCTCTTGAGCTATTAAATTGTCTCTGTTTCTATTTAATACACGTTTTTCTTGTCAATTCGGGGTTATATTCTTCATATAATGTATTGTGGATTCACATCCTCAGTAATGGATGACCCCTAAGGTTCGATAGCACGTGGAGCATCAGTTCCGGCCAACGTAGTTCAGCACAGTTGCCGAGCTTGTTGCAGTTTTTGAAATAGTTACATTTGTCAATGTTGGATATGCTTCTGAAAAAGAAGGGCCCTTGACACCCAAGCCCAAAGATGTGACGGTTAGAATGTCAGGAAAGAGGTTGAAAGGTAATGTCAAAAGTCGGCATCCCTTTACAGGGTCTATGAAGCCGCAAGTGAGGTCATCTGTCAGGGAGATGTTCCACATTCCATGCCATTGGACCAAGCAAAGATGGCGGCTCGGACGTTCCAACCAACTGTACAGGAAGTGACAGCCGGGTACAAAAATTGTTTAGCAGCGACCCGCTCCATTCGGTTGCAACTTGGCACAAAAATTGTGGCGGCTGCAAATGAAAGATTTTTTTTGTGAAGGGCGATCGTGGGGGGTTTTGGAGCTTTTGAAGAAACCAGTCGTTGAAAACACGACGAGACTCTCGCACAAGCAGTGTATGATTGCAAAGTTTGTTGGAAGAATGTGGTGCTAGCATCTGCAGATGGGGGAAAATGCTCTGAATGAGACGGAACATGAATGCAATTGGCCTGAAGGTAGGCATGTTTCAAGGTGTTTACACAGTACTTGGAATTTGCCTTGGCTAAACACACGTGTTCATGTGTAAACCTTTGCTGTAGGCTCCAGGAAGTGGAAAATTAATTTGCCCAAGTCAAAGTAAACTTATAAAATGCCAGATTTTTGTGGGGAAAAGCATGGAGAGATGCTTCTAGCTAGTGCAATTAAATAAAAAGCATCATCTGAATAGAGCAAATTTAATCATCCCTGAAATTTATCTTCGACTTTCTCACTTAATCTTGGCCCTCTTTTTAAATTATTTTTGAAAAATATATTCCTCCCTCACTAAGTTTCCCAAAGACACCCTAAAAAATGCCACAGAGCCTCCAAAAAGCTGGCAATGCAGAAAAAGCCTGGATATAAACCTATGACATGCCGTTGCAAAAAATGTGGCCTGGGACTTGTCATGAGTTCAGTTGCAGGGATGCCCAAAATTCTAAATATAACGGGAGACTGATCCAAGCCGATTGCAGATTCCGATTGAATGAAGGAATTCTCACCCAAAGCCAATGGACTTTTGGCTGCTCTCCAAATTTTCTGGTCCCACCAACATCATTGCAAGCAGGATGGGAATGCCCCTACCATCATGTCTGTACAGGCCCTTGGAGAGAATTGCCAATTAATCCCACTTATCCTGCCCTTTCCCCATTGCCTTGCAAGTGTTTTCCCCTCCAAATAAATGTTCCCTTTTCAAAGTTATCATTTGAATCTGTTTCCACCACCTTCTCAAGTCAGCGCATTCCAGAGCGGAACAACTTGCTACACAATGAAACAATTGTTTTGGTTCTCCTTACCCCTAAATCAGGTAATTCCTTCTCAATGGATTATAGTTATCAAAAGTGACAATGTCACTCCATGTTTACATAGGCATTAATTCACAGAATCACAGAACTGTTACAAAACAGAAGGAGGTCCATCCAGCTCTCCGAATGAGCAATGTACTTGCTGCCATTTCCCAGTTTCTCCCTGTAGCTCTTTTCAGGTAATAATCCAATTCCCTCTTGAATGCCTCAATTGAACCTGCCTTCACCTCACCCTCAGGCAGTGCATACCAGGTCCTACCCTCTCGCTGCGTGAAAATGTTTCTCCTCATGCCTCCATTACTTCTTTTGCCGACGACTTTAAATCTGTGCCCTCTCATTCTCGATCCTTCCACCAGAGGGAAAAGTTTTTCCCTATCTACTCAGTCCAGACCATTTATGATTTTGAATACCTCTATCAAATCTCCACTCAACCTCCTCTTCTCCAGGGAAAACAGTCCCAGCTTCTCTAATCTAGCTACATAACTGAAGTTCCTCATCCCTGGAACCATTCTCGGAATAGCTTTCTGCACCCTCTCTAATGACCTCACACATCTTTCTTAAAGTGTGGCACCCAGAACTAGACCCGACACTCCAGTTGAGGCCAATATTTTATATTTCTCCCCCATCTTTTCTCTCTAGCTCCCCAGATGTGACAATTCTCCCAATGCCGAGGACAGCTTTTCAATTTTATAAGGCTCGTATATCAATTGACTGTAGGGCTACAGTGGTGCTTTTTCTCATCCCTACTGCCAAAGGCATGTTTGCTGGTGCCAATGGAAATGCCAACAAATCAACTGAGACCAAAAGTTTACTTGCAAAGAGCTGCAGGCTAAATTTTGATACAATCAGCATAATCCATCACCTACATATTATTAATTGTGTTTCCCACTGTGCATTCAGTAGAAGGCATTTAAGATAATTAAGTATTAATAGATACATGGAAGTGTAGCCGTTTATAATCTAACTCAACTGTATTCCCATTTGAAATGCACTCAGCAAGGTAAGTATTGCTGATCAAATATTGGAAGCAAAGTGTAGTTTATTTTATTCAGTAACCTGTTGATGCCAATCATTTGGTTTGGCCTATGCAGCACTTCTCTCCCATATTCAAGATGAAGTGGACCATCTGAAGAAGTTGTGCATGATATAGTCTTTTGGGTGTAATTCTAAGCCGTGTCTGATTTATTTTTGCTCTCTCTCTTGAGTCAGGGTTAGATTTACACAATGCATTTCCACACATCCTAGCAATGTGCTGTTCAATAGCAGGACCAAGCCCTGTAGAAGGCCAATCTGTTCTCAATACCGAATTTGAAATGCAGTATTGATTGCTGAATTAAACAAAGCTTATTTGACAAGCAGATCCAATGCCATAAGAACAGGAGCCAGCCATTCAGCCCCTTGAGCCTGTTCCATCATTCAGTTAGATCTTGGCTGATATGTAACTTAACTCCACCAACCTTGCTTGGTTCTGTAACCCTTGATCCACTTGCCCAACAAGTCCCATGAGCAGAAATAATTTTTCATTTGTGCTCAATCCTAATAGATCCTTGTTTTCTGCTTGTCTTGTCCACATGTAGCTAATGTCAGCGTGCAAAGTTGGTTACAACAATGTAGAGAGTCACTGGTGCCATATTTAGTGCCATCTAGTTTGCTGATGATACCAAGCTAGATGGGAAGGTAAGCTGTGGGGAAGACACAGAGAGGCTGCAAAGAGAAATAGACAGGTCAAGTGAGCAGGCAGCAAAATGGCATAACAAAATAGGGAAGTGTGAAATTGTTCACTTTGGTTGTAAGAATAGAAAAGCAGAATATTTTTTAAAAGATGTGAAACTTGTAAGTGTTGATGGTCAAAGAGATTTGGGTGTTCTTGTACAAGGAACACAGAAAGTTAGCATGCAGGTGCAGCAAGCAATTAGGAAGGCAAATGTCATGTTGGCCTTTATTGCAAGGAGATTAGTGTATGAATAAAGAAGTCTTGCTGCAATTGCACAGGGTTTTGGTGAGTCCACATCTAGAATACTGCATGCAATTTTGGTCTCCAATTTAAGAATGAATTTAGTTGCACTGGAGGTAAATTGGTCCGTAGGATGAGGGTGTTGTTCTATGACTATAACCAATGCATCTACTATCTCTGCAGCCGCTCCATTTACGACCCTAGGATGGAGGCCATCTGGTCCTGGGGACTTGTCAGCTTTTAAGTCTAATAGTTTTCCCAGCACCTTTTCCCTAGTGATGGTGAGTGTTTTAAATTCTTCCTTCCCATTCCCTGATTTTCAAGTATCCCTGGGAAGTTTTCTAAGTCTTCTGCAGTGAAGTCAGACACAAAATACCTGTTCAATGCCTCTGCCATTTTCTTGTTTTCCATTCTCAATTCTACAGACTCACTCTCCAGAGGACCAACACTAGCTTTAGTTACCATTTTCCTATTTAAATACTTGTAAAAACTCTTACTTGTTTTTATATTGCCAGTTAACTTTCTCTCATACTTTTCTTGCTCCTTTCTTTTGGTCATTCGTTGCTGGTTTTTAAAATTTGACCAATCTTCTGACCTACCATTAATCTGCAGATTTGTACAGTGTTTCTTTCAATTTGATGGTATCCTTAACTTCCTTTTTGAGCCATGGAAATTGCACCCTTCTCAAAGAGCCTTTCTTTCTCACTGGAATAAATCTTTGCTGAGAGATATTAAATATGTCCTGAAAAGTCTGCCACTGCATGTCTACTGTCCTACTTTTAACCTAGTTTCCCAATTCATTTTAGCTAGATCTGCTTTCGTACGCTTATAATTGCCTTTATTCAGGTTTAAAACACCAGTCTTAGGCCCACACTTCTCGCTTTCAAACTGAACATGAAATTCTATCATTTTATGATCGCTGTTGCATGGAGGTTCCTTTACTATGAGGTTAATGATCATTCCTGTCTCATTGCTCATTACCAGGTCCAGAATAGTCTGCTCCCCAGTTGGCTCTAGAATGTGCTGCTCCAAGAAATTGTCCCGAATACACTGTGAACTCAGGTTCCAGGCTACCATTGTTGATCTTTTTCGCCAAATCTCCATGTAGATTAAAGTCATCCATAATTATTGCAATACCTTTCTTACATTTCTTCCCTGTCCTACCATGTAACTACTATTAGGGGGCCTATAAACTACTCCCACAAGTGACCTCTTACCTTTACTATTTTTTATCCCTACCCAAACTGATTCTACATCTTGCTCTTTTGAGCCAAGGCCATCTCACAGTACTGAACTAATTCCATCTTTAGTTAACAGAGCTACCCCATCACTTTTTCCACCTTCGAATCATTTCAAAATATCAAACACCCTCAATATTTAGGTCCCAGCCTTGGTCACTCTGCAACCATGTCCCTGTAATGGCTAGCAGGTCATACATATTTCATTCTATCTGTGCTAACAATTGATCTATTTTGTTATGAATGTGGCGCACATTCAGGTACAGAGTCTTTAACTCTGCCTTCTTAACTATTTTTGCACTCTCCGGTTTTAAATGCTGGTGGACTCTTAAACTTGTACTCTCTGTCCCTTCCTGCCACACTCTAGTTAGCATTAATCAAATCACTACTCTGCACTATTACCTCATTGTTTCCCTTTGATTTATCACATCTCCTCTTGCATGATCCTTTGCCCCGACTATTCAGCTTAAAGCCCTCTCTCCCATCCTAGTTATATGACTCGCCAGAACACTGATCCCAGCATGGTTCAGGTGAAGACCATACCAACCGCACAGCTCCCACTTTACCCAGTACTGATGCTAGTGCCCAATGAATCGAAATCCACCCTTCCCACTGCAAATTTGGCAATGGCAGGGAAGGTATTGTGCAGCCCGCTGACCTGTGGGCCAATTGAGGCCAATTAATGACCATTTAAAGGCTTCTTCCTGCCACCGCTGGAATTTTACCTGTGGTGGGGGAGGCTGTTGCCAAGTGTCCAGGCCAACAGGTGAAACTGGCAAATTGGTGGGTGGGCACAAACGTGTCGACCTCCTTTTTGGGTGCCTTGTGACCACCAGAGGCTCCCCCCACCACCCGCCCCCCCCCCCAACCACTGCCCAGTAATTCTTCCCCTTCCCAGGGTTTTCCCTCCCACCCTGCCCTGACGGACCTAGCCACCCACCCCGTCTCTGCCAGCCTAGCCTAGACAAGACCCTGGACTCAGCTTCATTCTGGGCTCCATTGCACCTCGCTTCCCACTCCTGGTGGCACTGCTGGGAAAGAGATCCAACAATCCTCTGGTTGCCCATCAGCTCTCAGAGTGGGGAGGGGGGCTTCCTCCCCAGGTAGGCAGAAGGGCCGCCTCCAGCCAATTAACAGCTGACAGCTGATTTTCTTATTTGTTCATGGAATGTGGGCATCACTGGCTGGGCCAGCATTTATTGCCCATCCCCTAGGTGCTCTTGAGAAGGTGGTGGTGAGCTGCCATCTTGAACTACTGCAGTTCATGTGGTGTAGGTACACCCATAGTGCCATTACGAAGGGAGTTCCAGGATTTTGACCCTGCAACAGTGAAGGAACGGCGATATATTTCCAAGTCAGGGTGGTGAGTGACTTGGAGGGGAACTTACAGGTGGTGGTGTTCCCATGTGTCTGCTGCCCTTGTCCTTCTAGGTAGTAGAGGTTGTGGGTTCAGAAGATTGAGTGGTTAAGTAGCTGTGAGGTGAGCTGGTTCAGTGGACGCCTGACTTTGACACCAAGGTCTGGAGAGCCCACCGGAGTGTAAATTTCAGCCCCAAGTTGATGCATCAGGTGCATTCCAGTGTATGTACATGTCCAGAAAATCAAATAGCTCGGTTAGCTCATAACATTAATGAGCTTAGAATATTTTTATTATTGCTTAAAAAGTGACTTGCATGTCTACAGCACTCTATCCCATCCTCAAAGTGCACTAAAGAATGAATTAGATTTTGTTTTTGAAGTGTAGTTGCTCTTGTTATGGAGGTGAGTGTAGCAGCCAACTTGTGTGTAGCAACGTCCCCTCAGACAAAAGAAAAAGATGAATAGCCACTTCTCCTTCTTACAGTGCTGCTGGCTGAGGGCAGGATACTGTATATGCTAGGCTTCCCTACTGTCATTCAAATAGTTGTTTCGAGTCTGTATGAAGAAGAGTCATATGTACTCAAAACATTAACGCTGTCTCTCTTTCTCTCTCCACAGATGCTGCCAGACCTCCTGAGTTTTTCCCCCATTTTCTGTTTTTATTGCACCCAGCAGCGTCCTGCAGATTGATCTTCAATTCCTACACGCTACACCCCCCTCCCCTCCCTTCTGCCTGAACCCGCACACAGTAATCAGCGCTACCCCCCCCCCCCCCCCCCACCCCACCCACCCACCGCTTCCATCACCAACCACCCCTGCTGCCGCTGTTGCCCCACCCCACACTTTTGGTCTACATGCCAGTGCCTGTGAAGTAGAGTTGCCAACCCGGGTAAGGAGCCTGTAGCTGCAGAAACCACGGTAAAGTTTGAAGCCGCCCCTCACCTTCGTGGCACAGCTATATGACCTCCCGGTTTTTCCCAGTCACTGAGCTCCGCTTGGCAGCCTCTGCCTGTGCCAAGTTGGTGCAGACAAATCAGGCCACCTGGCACATGCTGCTAGAGGTGCTTCCTGAGGTTAAAGGGCAGCTTTGGGCTCACCGTCTGCCCCTTCGCTGTTGATCCAGTGGATCCAGGGCTATCCCGCCAGAGTCTCCTCTCCACAGTTGTCATTACTGCCTCGGGGGAGGGAGAGCCACATCCCCAAATGTTGTTTCTGTGACCCTACCAGGGTTCGGGACTTGCAGCCTGGGAACGGTTCCCCTAGAGAGGGGTTAGCATGTGCAACTCGCTACCACACGGAGCAGTTGAAGTCAATAGTATAGATGCATTTATGGGGACATTAGAATGACATATGAGGGGGAAAGGAATGGAAGAATACGCTTTATGGGTGAGAT
The DNA here is from genome assembly GCF_017639515.1 of Carcharodon carcharias. NCBI lineage: Eukaryota > Metazoa > Chordata > Chondrichthyes > Lamniformes > Lamnidae > Carcharodon > Carcharodon carcharias. The sequence goes on along the minus strand of NC_054498.1, from coordinate 14,735,395 downwards.
GAAGTAGGATAGAAGGAAGTTTTTCTGGAGCAGAAGCACTAGCGGAGACCAGCTGGGCCAAATGGCTTGCTTCTATGCTGTAAAGTTTCTGTAATCGGGCTCTGCAGATCCTCCAGGCAAACTGTTCCAAGCTGTCTTGTACTGATGGGTCTTGCATGCAATCAATGGTTGGAGAATTGCACCCATAGTTTTCTGATAAGTTGCTCCATGCATATGAGACCCATCTGGACCCATTTCTGAAAGGTTTGTCCAGAAAGTTATAGACAGCGATAGTCACCAACTTCTTGAATGAAAACAGATATAAAGTGATCAGCTGCAGCTGTTCGAGTAACCGCTTCAAACTAGAATTAACCCACTATTCTTCAAGCCTTCTGTGGAAAGTTTTGGTGTGCAATACTGTATGTGTCTTTGTATCCAGAACACATACAAACATACGAATTAGGAGCAGGAGTAGGCCACTCAGCCCCTTGAGCCTGCTCCACCATTCAATAAGACCATGGCTGATCTGTTCGCAACCTCAACTCCACAGTCCCACCTACCCCTGAAAATCTTTCACCACAATGCTTATCAATAATCTATCTACCTCTGCTTTAAAAGTATTCAAAGATGCTGCTTCCACTGCCTTTTGAGGAAGAGAGTTCCAAAGACTCATGACACTCTTGAGAGAAAAAAATTCTCTAAAGACACTAACTTGCCTCGACTCTAAGGAAGGCTTTGAAGTTCCTTGTGTTCATTTTTGATCCCCAGTAAATCATTTGCGTTGGCCTCTCTCAAATATAAGAAGAGTTACAGTTGTTCAAAGAACATTTGGACTAATATAACTCACCCTTCTATTCAACGTTCCATCTAATTTTGCTTTGCTATAAGCAGCCAGTTTCTTGCAACGCTCAGTCCCTTTAAGATTACCTCATGGCCGTGTCTCTTCAAGGGACCACTGCTTGTGTGTGACTTTTCTCTCCCCTGCATAGCACACTTCCAACTACTGCATGGCTGCACACTCACACAGCTTAGAGGGAACATTTCTCCCAGTGTAATAACTCTCCTAGCGTGCCATCTAATTGACTTTGAATCACTTCTGTTATCTTTCTTGGGAGCATGTTCCAAACATTTATCATCCCTTAAGCAGTTTTTCCTGATGTGTTGGTTTTAAATTTGCATGATTGTCCTATCTTCCAAGCATGAATTGAAGTAACAATCTGGGTTTTCCAAATCAATATCACTTAATATTTTCACATACTTTATAACCTCTAGAAGGTTGCTCATACTGGGCAGTCAAATATTACATTTTCAAACTCCAATAGAGGTTGTCTACTTCTGAAAGTCGAAAGGAAGTTTTATTAAAGTGGTGTCTTTCTCTTCTAAAGCACACTGGTTGTTTCTGATCAAATTAACACGACACTACATAGATAGTCTTCAAATCTGCCTCTCAGAATAGTTTTCATTATTTTATTTGTTATTGATCTTTGACTAATTAGCTTGGATCAGCTCTGTACAGTTTTAAGATGGCATTACATTCACCTAAATCCAGTCATGCAGATCCTCTTTGACGATTAATGCTGTTGAACCTGCTTCTGTTCTTGAATGTGCTGTCGCCTCCCAAACCCATTCCCAACTTTCTTGGAACTCCGCGTTGAATCCCTCCAATCAAGCTTCTGTCCCAGCCATAGTACAAAAACGGCTCTTATCAACATGAATGTCATCCTATGTGACTATAACAAAGGTAAGCTTTCCCACCTTATCCTTCTCCACCTAGCCGCAGCCTTTGGTTGACTGAACCATCCTTCTGCAATGCCTCTCCACAGTCGTCCAGTTGGGTTGGAATGCTCTCATGTTGTTCCATTTTTATCTATCTTACCATAGTCAGAAAATCACTTGCAATGGCTTCCTCTCCCTGCTCCCACACCATTACCTCTGGTAACCCCCAAGGATCTGTTCTTGGTCCCTCCTATTTCTCATCTACTTGCTGTCCCTTGGTGACATCATCTGAAGGCACAGAGTTTTCACATGTATGCTGACGACCCAGCTCTACCTCAACACCATCTCTCTTGACTCCTCTACTATTGCTAAATTATCAAACTGCTTATCCAGTACTAAATGAGCAGAAATTCCCTGCAATTATATTGGGAAGACTGAAGCCATTATTTTTGGTCCCCGCTCCCTAGTTACTGATTCCATCCCTCTCCCTGGCAACAGCCTGAGATTAAGCAGCCTGTTCACAACCTTGTCACATTTAATCTCAAGGTGAGCTTTCAGCCTCATATTTGTACCATCACTGAAACTACCTATTTCCACTTCCATAACACCGCTCAACTTTGCCCCTGTCTCAACTCATCTGCTGCTGAAACCCTCATCCATGCCTCTGTTACCTCTGGACTCACACTCCTGACTGGCCTCCCACATTCTACCCTCCATAAACTTGAGGTCATCCAAAACGTTTCTGCCCATATCTTAATTTACACTAAGTTCTGTTCCCCTATCATCCCCGTGCTCACTGACCTATATTAGCTCCTGGTCAAGCAATTTCTCGTTTTCCAAATTCTCACCCTTGCTTCCAAATCTCTCCATGGCCTTGTCCCTTCCTATCTCTGTAATCTCCTCTAGCCCCACAACCCTCCAAGTTACCTGCACTTCTCTAATTCTGGCCTCTTGTGCATCCCCAATTATAATTGGTCCACCATTGGTGATGGTTCTTTCAGTCGCCTAGGTTCCAAGCTCTGGAATTCCCTCCCTACCCCTATTCGCCTGTCCAGCTCTCTTTCCTCCTTTAAGACACTGACCAAGCTTTTGGTTATTTGACCTAATATCTCCTTCTGTGGCTCAATGTCAAATTTAGTTTTATAATGCTCCTGTAAGGTGCCTTGGGGCACTTAATTACGTTAAAGGTGTTACATAAGCTGTTGTTTTTGATTATTCATCATGATAGCTGATATCTCGCAAATGAAATGACAGTCTAAGGAGAAAGGAAATGTGCATCTTTCAAAGATCCTAAAGCACTTTACAGCCAATCAAGTACTTTTTTTTGAACTGCTGCTACTGTTGTAATGTAGGAAACACTGCAGCTAATTTACATATGAACATAGGGGCCAGAATCTTCCGTTCGGTGTGCAGGGGTGGGACCCGCAAGCTGACATGTAAAATGATGCGCGGTGATGTCGGGCATGTGTCCTGACCTCCACCGCGCATCATTCCGATCTTCAGTTCGGCGGGAGCGCACCGGAGTTGGCTTCATGCCCACTGAACTGACAAAGACCTGTTAAGGCCGTTAATTACCTGATTAAGCCGATTGTCTGGGCTGCCCGTCCAACCTTAAGGTTGGCAGGGGGCAGGTGAAGAGCCCAGGTGGCCTTCGCATTTCTCATGAAACCTCATCCACGGGCGGGATGAGGTTTCATGAAGGAATTATAAATTAAATAGAAGATTTTATTAAAATATGTAAACATGTCCCAGCTCGTGTGACATGAGGGGACATGCTGGAGTATTTTCTTTTCTTTTTTGCAATGTCTTATCATTAAGTTAATCTCCTGAGGCAGCTCTGTGCCTCAGGGAGATTTCTACGCTCTTTTGCGCACGTGCGCAGAAGAGCGCAGACCCCCGACTCAGCCCACTCCCCTCGCCCGCACAGTTGGCACTGAGCGCTTCCAGGTGCACGTCACGCTGGGCGGGCCTTGATTGGCCCGCTCACGCAAAATGCCGGCACGCAGCCACCCGCCTGTGCCCGCCCGACAGGGAGAAAATTGTCCCCTTGAAATAGGAGCAGAAGTAGGGCATCCAGCCCCTCGAGCCTGCTCCGCCATTCAATAAGATCGTGGCTGATTTGTTCGTGTTTCAAATTCCACATTTCCATCTACCCCCAATAACCTTCGATTCCCTTGCCCAACAAGAATTTATCTACCTGTGCAATGGGAACACAGGAGAAGGTAGGGTCTTAGTTTAGTGTTTCATCTGAAATACAGCAACACCCACAGCCCCACACTCCCACAGCACTGAACTGGATTATCAGCCTTGATTTTCATACTTGAGTTTCTTAAGAGGGGTTTTAAACACTCAATAATGTGCCTCAGAGGTCAGAGTAATGCCACTACACCACGTTTGATTCTAAAGCTTCTTGAACCTGTTCTCCAACTTGGAGAACAAAGGCTCTGGGTGAATCGTTTCCTTACCTCTTTCATCAGTTGTAACTGGACATTAACAACGCAAGCTTTCAGTTGTTTTCTCTTCAAGCCAGAGTTTTGTCACATTGACTCTTTAATGAAATATAAGTCCCCTTTGGTGTGTCATTTGCCAGCAAAATGCCAATTCGTGCATCATTAACCTGCAACTGCTGGATACCACTGCTTCTACCCTAAGAATGTATCGTCAGCTGCTCTCTGGCAGAGAATAATGGGGAGAAAAATTAGGCCATTTGACCAGGCATTAAGCACTTTGATTCATGAGATGCTTGGAGAGGATTTCCTCACAAGTAAAGTTACAATGTTTCATCCTACAGATTTTCATATGGCCTTCCTGCACTTCAGCAACTTTAACAACTGCAAAGAAAGAAAGCAGTGTTTACCTTTACAAAAACAAATCTCACAACACTGCGGGCCAGGATTTGACGACCCCTCCCACCCGGCAGGATATTACGGTGCCGCCGAACTGAATGGAGATTTAAATGGCTCACCGCATCTGCTGGGGAGGAGACACACTGTGGTGGGCCATAAAATCCTGGCCATGGTTTAAGATGAAGAGACAGTACTGTAATGACTTCCCTGTGCAGCAGAAGCAAAGATTGAAATGCGCCTTCAGCTGTCAACATACATTTGCTCTTAATTTTATCACTGATAAATGGTCCTGTGTTTAAGGGTAGTTCTTAAGTGCAGAGATCGATCCATTTACTGCAAACTTGAGAAACTTTATTGCACATGTGTATACTGCAGCAGTTTAAGATACTTGCCAATTTTGTTCCCTCAGAAAGACCATTAAAATTTTTAAAGAGAGTAATACATATGATTTACATCACTGGTTATAATGCATGGAGTCAAGTAGTTTATCAATTTATGAAACAGGAATCCAAAATTGTAGGTCTAGTTGATATGTATTTTACAGGGAAAGACTCGTTTTTAAATGTTCAGTCTGTGTTGATATTTCAAAGTTGCCTTTTGTACATGAAAAAGGTTGAATTGTCCAACAATTTGAATTAAGCAGCGCAGTGAGTGAAAGTGCAAGAAAAATTGAATTAAGCCACTTTGAATTAAGAGAGGAAGACTGTATAAATTTTTGGCCACAGCAAAAATGTTGTCTTGTGGAGATTTGAGAATTCTGTGATGGAGTCCATCACGATTCATTTACATTGATAATATTAATGCAACAGGTACACCTTCAGTTTGAAAGCAGTCCCAAAAAGCTAGTACCTGACCATGCTCCTTCTCGAACCCTGTAATAAAAATCCAGTAACAAATCTTTGGAAATCTTTGCAAAAAAATGATTTGCATCCAAAGGCATCATTGGGCACAACTCGGCATGGGGTGTGAGATGTGCTTCTAGATGTTTAATGAAACCAGTTATCTGTTGTTGCTTTGAGTTATCTTAGAAGGGAACCCGTGTGCATTTTAATAATAGATGGTAAATGCCAGATGGGCAGACAGCAGGACTTCCTGCATTACCAGAGGGCACCTCATCAATCTCTGACATCAGGTTAAATCTAGAGCAAGTCTGGCTCAAGGTGATAAAGAACAGTAATGCTTTTGTAGAATAAACTGAAAGTAATACACACGCATTAGTAGCTGTGAAGAAACATACAGTTTGCAAACTATTATTGTCCTTGAATAATTCATTAGCTTTTCAACATTGATCCATGTTCGTGTCTCTGCAAAAGTATCACCTTGACAAAAAAGCTGAATAAAGTCAAAGCATTAAATCATCTTTCATTATTTTTGTCCTAATATTAATGTATTTCACCTTTTTAGTCTCAACCATTGAATCTATTTGACCATTGGGGAACATCAGTTCTCTTGGGTCTGAGTGTCATAATCTGCTGCTCAATCACTGAGTGAGGGAGGAATCTGGAGCCAGCCTTTCCTTATCATAGGTTTATTCCCAAAACCCAGAGATCACAGGCACAGGTTTCCTTTTCCTTCCCCCTTCCCAAGTAGAAACCGTGGGTTCTTATATATACTTAAGAATAATGCCCTAACCTTTCCCCTACAGAATTCACTGGTGCTAACTGAATTTCTAAATTGTTAAAATTATGTTCAATTGGTTAAATGGCAATGAATTTTGTGCAACAAAATGGTGACCTATCATCTTTTAACCTGAAGATATGGGACCTCAACAAGCTTGTGTTGGAATCTGAAGTGCTTCTCTCAAATTACAGGGGTCGATGAGTCAAAGTTACTGCCGCTCTGCATCAGAGTAACTACAAGTCAGGATCAGTCTGATTCCAGAATGACCATCACACCTTGCTTAGACTTGACAGCATTGGACTATAACTTCACTGTGGTCTCAAACTGGATCTTAAAAATTGATCTATTGGACCTCAATGGAATATTTCATACTTGCTGTACTTGGCTGGCAACAGTTTCACCTCTGAGCCACGAGGTCCTGGGTTCAAATCCCACTCCAGGACTTAGGCACAAAAGTAAACGTTGACACTCCAGTGCAGTATTGGAGGAGTTCTGCATTTTCAGATAAGATGTTAAACTGAGGCCCTGTCTGCCCTCTCAGGTGGATATGAAAGTTCCCATTGCACTAATTTGAAGAAGAGCAGGAAGGCCTTTACTTCCTGGCCAATATTTATCCCTTAAATAACATCACTAAAACAGGTTATCTAGTCATAACCACACTCCTGTTTGTGGGAGCTTGCTGTACATTTCCTACATTACAACAATGATGACACATCAAAGTACTGCACTAGCTGTAAAGTGCTTAGGGACATCCAGTGGTCATGAAAGACACTAAATAAATGCAAGTCTTGGTTTTATTTTTGCCCCTAATGTTACTACATTGTCTCTTCTGGTGAGAAGGGGTTGCACATGTTTTTGCACATGCTTTTCTCAGTAATAGCATTCAAATCCATCATTGACTTTCCTTCACAGTGATATTTTGGGGTAAAATGGGGTTCACCATTTTGTCGTTCATGATAATAGTAATTAGCTGAAGTCCATGATAGGCATCTCTCTCTCCATTAGAAGGAGACAATTGGTTATATAGCTTGAGGGACACCACATCAACTGTTGGGCAAGAAGGGGGCAGGCATATGCTATTCTTCTTAACCCTCCTTGAGGGCTAATCAAACAATGATATTGAAATAGGCCAAGGAAAGGTTACTTCCTTTCTTTAGTCTGAGAATGGAATGCAAAGTGAGAAGGCGGTAGCTGACGGATATATATTGTTAGAACCTAGGCAGGGAGATGTTTTAAAAATATTTCTAATGGCTCCAGTGAGCAGTGCGGGAATGAAATCATTATACTATGCAGTTATAAACTTGGCACAGGGCTGAGAATGACCCAGGTTTTTCCCTATTTCCCCTCCTAAAGGAAATGACTCACACTCGGTTATGGTTTTACAGAGATTGCGATATCTCGTTCAACCACCCAGTGACCCGATCAGTGAGCATCAGCTACTTGGCCTCAAGAGCCAAATATTATCCTCACTCCATGTGTGCACAGACACACACACACACACGCACACATTGCATCAAGGACCACTGGTTACCAGTTAGATATTTGACTTATATTCCACTCCCCTCCATCATTACTGAAACTGGAAGTAAAATGTTCCAACTCATTGCCTCAATGAAATCAGAAAAGACCAGTGTTTGAGGGTGGGAACCTTTCTCACCTGTACAGTTCAAGACCACAGCAGAGGGCTATGGAGGTTCAGTCAGTGAGCATGTTCAAGACTGAGATCGACAAATTTCTACATATTAAAAACATCAAGGGATACAGTATAGCTCAGGAAAATGGTGTTGAAGTGGAAAATGGTGTTGAAGTGGAAAATCAGCCATGATCTTGTTGAATGACAGAGTAGGCTTGAAGGGCCTGGTGTTCTTATGTTCTTCTCAGGTGATTATATACAGCCCATAAACCAAAAGACATTCTCTAAGGGCACTTTACTTAACTAACATTGTTCCCTGAGATGAAAACAAAAATAATTGAGGAAAGTCAGCTTAGGAGTGCATTGTACTACTTTTGGTCCAGCCCTGTTACTCAGAAATGGACAGGGCAATAGGAATATAGAGCTTTATGCATAAAAGCACTCCATATGTGTGAAGCCAGAGCTGTTCTGGTCACGTCTCACATTTAATCTACAGAGGTAAAAACAGAAAATGCTGGAAAAACTCAGCAGGTCTGGCAGCATCTGTGAAGAGAGAAACAGAGTGAACTTTTCGAATGTGTATGACTCTTCTTCAGAATTTAATCTACGGATGCTCTGTCCTCTGACAACACTGCCTGAAGAACGTTTTTGCACGGAAATGAGATGCTATTGATGTCAAGTAAAAAAGGTTGAGGCTATAGTGGCCCTTTTAAGTGTGTAAACTAAAATTTAATTTTCTAAGACATGCAATGTGAGTTAATTGTGAGATCGCTGAGGCTAACAAAATTAGCTTTTCCAATGCGTCAACAGCCAAGCATATGCTGAAATAACAGCAGATGATATTTTAGAATTACACGGGTGAATGACAATTTAGAAAATTATTCAATTTTGCTCATGTAGAACTTTAAATGTAATCGAGAGGGGAAGAAAATACCATCTGTGACATAATTAACATTTGCAGCTCTGGCAATGGGAAGTAATGCTGAACAAACTCCACTCAGTCACCCATGACTGAATGTTTCACGCTAGTTGGGGAATTTGGAGATCAGAGTCTTGAGTTTAATATTTTAATGGTTTGTAATTGCGAGTGCTGGGAAGGAGAATTATCTCTCTCTACTTCTCTCTCCCCAGATCGCTATACAGCTAATCCCTTTCCTGCAATCCTTACTGTGTTGTAACTTCTTGCAGCAGTGATACTGAGTAGCGTTGCAGAGTTTACAGTAGGCACGATTAGGGAGGGTTGCCAGGAATATCAAACAGAAGGCATGATTCAACTAGATGATGTCAGCTTTTTCTCTTCCATCCTCTGAAACAGATTTCATCCTTTAAGACCCCATCCAGCAATGCGGCTCACAAATGAGGAGACACACTTGCTGAGCAAAATGACTTTCACAAACAGGAAACAATGGGACCTAAGCTTGCAACAGTCTTGTTTGGAACTCAAATGTGCAACTTACTATTTATTTTTTTAAAGCCCATTTTGACTAGAACTAAACTAAGAGTCTGGGAACAAAAGATCAATTGATTTGATTAATTGTTGCCTTGTTTTTAAATTCTCAACAAAAACAGAATTACCTGGAAAAACTCAGCAGGTCTGGCAGCATCGGCGGAGAAGAAGAGAGTTGACGTTTCGAGTCCTCATGATCTGTCGAAGGGTCATGAGGACTCGAAACGGCAACTCTTTTCTTCTCCGCCGATGCTGCCAGACCTGCTGAGTTTTTCCAGGTAATTCTGTTTTTGTTTTGGATTTCCAGCATCCGCAGTTTTTTTGTTTTTAAATTCTCATCCTTGTTTTCAAAGCCCCTTCATGGCCTTGTCCCTCCCCTATTGCCGTAATCTCATCCAACCCCACAGCCTTCTGAGGTACCTATGCTCGCCTAATTCTGGCCTCTTGAGCACCTCCCGATTTTAATCATACTACAATTGATGGCTGCACCTTCAGCTGTCTAGGCCCTAAACTTTGGCATTCCCTCCTTATACCTCCACCTCTCTACCTTACTTTCCTCCTTTAAGACATTCCTTAAAACCTACCTCTTTGACTAAACTTTTGGTCATCTGACCTTATATCTGGCGTAATGGGCTGAATTCTCCGGTCGGCGAGCGGGGGGGGTGGTGGGGAGTAAAATGACACACGGCGATATCCCAACGTCACCACGCGTCATTTAGATTTCCAGCTCGAAAGGCTTATTAAGGCCTGTTAAAAACTAATTTGAGAAATTAAACGAGCTGCCCGTCCAACCTTAAGCCTTCGCATTCTTCAAGAAACCTCATTTGTGGGTGGGTTGAGATTTCATGAAGTGTTTTAAAATTCAAAGAAAACTTTTAAACTAATTCTTTGCCATGTCCCAGCACATGAGGGGACATGTTTTAAAAGTTTTTAATTACTTTATTTCAGTTTTTCAATCTCAAACTGATCTCCCTGAGGCACCTCTGTGCACCGCAGGGGGATTTCTGCGCTCTTTTGCGCACATGCGTGAAAGAGCACAGGCCCCGACTCAGGGAATACCCCGGCCCCACCCGCACAGGGAGCGCTCAGCTGGGCGGACCTTAATTGGCCCACCAACGTAAAACGGCGGCGCGGACACGTTCGGGCTTGCGCCCACCCCCACCCCCACCGATGGGGGAAAAATTTTTCCCAGTATGTGCTTATTTGGCTCCATGTTGTATTTCACTTTAACATTCTCTTGTGAAGCGACTTGGGACATTTTGTTACATTAAAGATACTATATAAATATAAGTTGTTGTTGTTGTGTTAAATTTAGGTGCACAAATTTCCTATCCATTATCAAATAAAGAGTATTAGCATATTAGCTAGGCTTTCAAAAGCCTATATGCTCTGTTTAGCACTCTCAGTTGGGCTAGTACATTGTACTACCACCTTTAGGATCCAGGTGTATATTGATGGGATAAGAGAGTTGCTTCTAAGCTGACTGTAAAAGTCTTACCTAAAACGAGTTTTGGAAGTTTGAACCCACTTCTCATGGACAAAAGTTCTCACCATTAAAAACTTTCATCTTTGAATTATAGAAGCGTAGGGCACAGAAGGTGGCCTCTGGGTCTATCTTGCCTCTGTCAGCTGTTTGTAAGAGCTATCCAGCACTCTCTCCCACTCTTTCACTATAGTTGTGCAAATCTTTCCTTTTTAAGTATTTATCCAATTCCCTTTTGAAAGTTGTTGAATCTGTCTCCACCACCCCTTCAGAAAGTGCATTCTAGATTGTAACAACACGCCACACAAAAATATTTTCCCTCATCTCCCCCACGGTTCTTTTGACAATTACCTGAAATCTCGGTTCTCTGAATACTCTAACAAAACCTCACATAATTTTGAACACCTCTGTTAAATATCCCCTTAACCTTCTCTGCTATAGAATAATCCCAGCTTCTCAAGTCTTCCCACACAACTGAAGATTTGAGTCAATAATATATTGAAAAAGGCAGGCAGAATCACCAGCAGCTTAGCTTTGTAGAAAAGCAGGTGGTGCCATCATCTTGGCTAGAATTAACCATGTGCAATGTTACTGTTTGAAATGTTTATATGAGATTACTTAGTTGGTTATTCCAACATAGGAGCTATCCCATTAACAAATAAGTCAATAAAATAGTCAGGGTAATATTGCAGCATAATATCTAAGTTTAAATTATAAATAAATGTTTAATATTAATTATTTATACTTATCTGTTAGCTTCTTCAAGTGCCTCTGATTCAGATGGTTGTGGTTTATTCCCCTTTATGGACATGAACACATAATCTAGACTGATGCTTCAGTACAGTACTGAGAGAGTGCCATCTTGTTGGGGGTCCTGCAGTTGAGGTACTAACCTGAGGCCCTGTCTGCTTTCTCAGGTGGACGTAAAAGATCGCATTGCTCTATCCCTAGGAGAACATGAGGGGATCTCCTAACATCTTGGCCAGTGTTCCTTCTAGACCAACAAGCACCAAACTTGATCAATTCAAAAACAGAATTACCTGGAAAAACTCAGCAGGTCTGGCAGCATCGGCGGAGAAGAAAAGAGTTGCCGTTTCGAGTCCTCATGACCCTTCGACATGGGTCATGAGGACTCGAAACGTCAACTCTTTTCTTCTCCGCCGATGCTGCCAGACCTGCTGAGTTTTTCCAGGTAATTCTGTTTTTGTTTTGGATTTCCAGCATCCGCAGTTTTTTTGTTTTTAAACTTGATCAATTGGTTGGCTATTCATTAATTTATCTTTGTGTACCATTTGGCTGTTAAATTTATCTACACAATAAGATCATAAGAAATAAGAGCAGCAGTAGACCATTTGGCCCTTCGAGCCTGCTCCACCATTTAATAAGATCATGGCTGATCTGATTGTGGCCTTAATTCCACTTTCCTGCCTCCCTCCCCATATCCCTTAACTCCACTGCAGATCAAAAACCTGACTAACTCAGCCTCGAATATATTCAATGACCCAGCTTCCTCTGCTCTCTGTGAAAGAAAATTCCAAAGACTAACACATCTCAGAGAGAAGAAATTCCTCATCTCCATCTTAAATGGGAGACCCCTTATCTTTAAACTGTGCCCCCTAGTTCTAGATTCCCCCATGAGATGAAGCATTCTCTCAGCATCTACTTTGTTAAGGCCCCTCAGAATATTATTTGTTCGAATAACATCATCGCTCATTCTTCTAACTCCAATGAGTATAGGCTCAATCTATTCAAAATTTCCTCATAAGACAATCCTTTTATCCCAAGAATCAGCCTAGTGAATCTTCCCTGAACTGCTTCCAATGCAAGTAAGGAGGCTAAAACTGTGCACAATACTGTGGGTGCAGTCTCACCAATGTCCTGTGCAACTGTAGCAAGACATCCCCACGGCTATACTCCACCCCCCTTGCAATTAAGGCCAATTGCAAATATTTGCCTTCCTAATTTCCTGCTGTACTTGCATGCTGATTTTTTTGTGATTCATGTACAAGGACACCCAGATCCCTCTGTACCACAGAATTCTGTAGTCTCTCTCCATTTAAATAATACTCTGTTTTTCTATTCTTCCTGCCAAAGTGGACAACCTCACCATTTCCCAACACATTATACTCTATCTGCCATAATTCTGTCCACTCCCTTAGCCTATCTATGTCCCCTTGCAGTCTCTTTCTATCCTACTCAGAACTTCCTTTCCTACCTTTGTATCATCAGCAAATTTGGCTATAGTAAAATCTGTTCCTGCATCCAAGTCATTAATATAGCTTGCAAACAGTTGAGGCCCATCACCGATCCCTGTGGCATTCCACTTTTTCCAGTTTGCCAACCTGAAAATGATCCATTATCCCGGCTCAATGGGGAGAATTTTCTCCCCGTCGGGGGGGTGAGTGGGAGTGGGCGTGGGCAGGCGCCCAGCCGATCGCCACCTGCGATCGGCTGCGCGCTGCCATTTTACGCGGGCGGGCCAGTTAAGGCCTGCCCAGCGTGACACGCACCCGGAAGCGATGGGCGCTCCTTGTACCGGAGGGGGAGAGGAGGGTGAATCAGGGCAGGGAGCTGCCTCAGGGGGATTAATGTCACTGTGAAAATCTGAAAGAAAGATGTAAAAAAAATTATTTGGACATGTCCCCTCATGTGACAATGTCACCCGAGCTGGGGCATGTCAAAGAATTTTAATAAAACATTTTATTTGATTGATAAACCCTTCATGAAACCTCATCCTGCCCACGGACGAGGTTTCATGATAAATGCAAAGGCTGCCTGGGCTCTTCACCTGCCCACCCGCCAACCTTAACGTTGTGTTTTTTTCACATAATCTTTAGAATGATCGACCTAAACGGAGTCGGTGTATTTGGTGACTGCTTTGGTGCCTTCGGGGATGATGTGTTTGGTTAGTTCCCCTGGCAGCATGAGACAGATGGCACTCTGGATCTCCCTAGCCAAGATGGTAAGGCGATTGTTGTAGAGAATGAGGTGCGAAGCCTCGGAGATGATGTGCTCGGAAATGTCGGCAACGAGGGAATTCATAACACTCGTGGCCTTGGACGAGATTCTGGTGGAAGGGTGGACCTGGATCAGAACCCTGTACACGTAAGTGGAATAGCTTTTCTTGTGAGATTTTCTCCGCTTCTTAGGGAGCTTCTTGGTGACTTTAGTCAGCCACTGCTTTGACCACCCTTCACCGCAGCTGCCACCTCAGGCGTTCCACTCGACTTAGACCAACTCAAGTCAGTTGACGGGCAGTCCAGACAATGAGTTTCACTAGCTGTTAAATGGCCTTAATAAGCTTTTGACAATTCAGCGGGCGTGCAGCTGACTCTGGTGCGTGCCCGCCGCACTGAAGAGCAGAATGACGCACGGTGACATTGGGACGCACGCCCGACATCACTGCACATCATTTTACATGTCGGCGAGCAGGGCATGCCCCCACATGCCAACCAGAAGATTCAGGCCTATGTTTCCAGTTAGTTAGTTAGTCCTCAATCCATGCTAATATATCACCCCCAACACCAAGTTCTTATCTTGTGCAGTATCCTCTTATGTGGTACCTTATCAAGTGTCTTTTGGAAATGCAAATACACTACATCTAGCCATTTCCCTCTATCCTGCTTGTTCCATCCTCAACACACTCCAATAAATTTGTCAAACCCGATTTTCCTTTCATAAACCATGTTGAACCTGCCTGATTGTATTATGATATTCTAAATGTCCTGCTACCGTCTCCTGAATAATGAATTCTAGAATTTTCCCTGTGACAGATATTCGGTTAACTAGCCTATAGTTTCCTGCTTTCTGTCTCCCTCCTTTCTTGAGGGGAGGTGTTACATCGGCAGTTTTCCAATCTGTTGGGACTTGTCTAGTATCTAAGGAATTTTGGAAGATCACAACCAATGAATCCTTTATCTCTGCAGCCACTTCTTTTAAGACCCTAGGATGCAGGTCACCATGTCCAGGCAACTTGTCAGCCTTTAGTCCCAATATTTTTCCTAATGCTTTTTCCCTCGTGATCATGATTGTTTTAAGTTCCTCCCTCCCATTTCTCCCCTGCTTTTCTACTAATCTTGGAATGCTTTTTGTGTCTTCTACTGTGAAGACAGATACAAATTGTTCACAGTCTCTGCCATTTCCTTGCTTTCTGTTATTGATTCCCCATTCCCATCCTCTAAGGGCCCAACGCTCACTTTAGCTCCTTTTTTCCTTTATATATACTTGTAGAAGCTTTTGTTTTTATACTTCTTGCTAATTTTATGGAAGCTTTTACTGTCTTCTTTTATATTTTTTGCTAGTTTTCTCTCATACTCCAATTTCTCCCCCTACGTATACATATTTTTTTAGTCATCTTGGTTTCTAAGATTGTCCAATCTTACAGCCTATCATTAATCTTTACAGCATTGTTTTCCCTTTCTTTCAATGTGATACAATTTTAACTTCCTTAGTTAACCACAGATGGAGTATCCTTCTCATAGAGTCTTTCTTTCTCAATGGAATATAGTTTTGTTGAGAGTTATGAAGTACCTCCTTAAGTGTCTGCCACTGCTTATCTAGTGTGTTATATTTAACCAATTTTCCCCAATCCACTTCAGCCAACTCAGTCTTCAGACCTTCATAATTGCCTTTATTTAAGTTTAAGACTGTAGTGTCAGACCCCCATTTCTCACCATCAAACTGAATGTGAAATTCTATCATGTTATGATCAGTTGTACCAAGAAAATCATTAACTATGAGGCCATTAATGAATCCTGTCTCACTGTACATTACCAGGTCTAAAATAGGCTATTCTCTGGTTGGTTCCAGAATGTATTATTCTAAGAAACCGCCCTGAATACACTCTGCGAACTAATCCTCCAGGCTACATTTGCCAATTTGATTAATCCAATCAACATCAAGATTAAAATCTCCCATGATTATTGCAGTACATTTCTTTCAAGTCCTCATTTTTTCTTGATTTTTGATTTCCTGATTCTACGCAATAGCTGTAACTATAATTCAAAATTAATCTAATGGTTCTGACCCAATTTGGCACATCCCAAGAATGTAACAGGATCCTATTTTCTTGCCTCTGGACATGCCAATTTTAACCACTCCACCATTGGTGATCATTTCTTCAACTACTCAGGCCCTAAGCTCTGGAATTCCCTTGCGCCCCCTCAAATCCCCCCTCCCACCCCCACTCCAAGCCGTCTCTATGCCCCTCTCTCTCCTCCGTTAAGACACTCTTGGAAACTTACCTCTGACCAAGCTATCGACCATCCATGCTAATATATCTCTTTATGTAGCTCAGTGTCAAATCTTGTCTGATAATTGCTCCTGCGAAATGCCTTAGGAGGTGTCAACACATTAGTTGCTGAATCAATGCAAGTTGCTGTTATAGACAGATGCAAGTCTTTTCGTTCCTTCCTTTAGGCATTCTATATGCTCTATTTAAGTCTCTGCCCTCTAATTTAAAGACATCTTTGCTCACTGGATCTATTTACTGTGTGGTGCAGGAATCTGGCATCACCGTGAATGCACAGCCTGTCCACACAAATAATGCAGTAGCCCCATCTGCTGCCCAGTGATATAAACATCATTTGCGTTAGACTTTGTGAAATACAGTTCAGGTCTGATGACTCTACATTGACCTTTGGGGGGGGTCACTTGTTTTGGGCCCTCTTCTAAGCTGCACTAATCATAAATAACACTCAATGCCCTCATTTGATGTCTTCCTGAGATTAAAAAATGAAGACAAAATGATGCCAATCAGCATTTGTAGCAGCGACTAAACTACGTGCTGTTTCCTGTCAGCAGCTTATTAAGCTTTCCCATTGACTTCACCACATTCAGAAAGAATAATATTTACACTAATTGCACTCCTAGCACTTCCATTAAGTTTAAAGTAAACTTGCTGGCATCACTTTAACCAAGCTTTTCAGTAATTTCTGCCACAGTAAAATTATAATGATGGAAAATGAGCAGGAAAATAGAATGAATCCCACAGAAAAATAAATGGAAACAGTTGCATTCACAATTTAGAGTTGTTTAGCCCCCCAGTTTTAAGGCTGTTTTTTTGTGTGTGAGTGTATGGGCTTCATTTCTGCTCAATTGAGTTTGATTCCCCTTTATTCTTCAAACCACTCCTCAGATGAAGAAATGTTAATGTCAATGAAAAGTGACTGACTGATGGCAAATGCAGAATGCTTTTCAAGTGCACAGAATTTGTATATGCATTCTTCGGATCTCAAGAGCATATAGGAATGAAAAGGACTATTGCGACACATCCGGCCGTTCAAAGAGTCTCAGAAAGATCACGTCTCACCATATTGCTCATTGCGATCTATCAAATTATTCCCCAGGCCCTTATCCAACTCACTCTTGAATCTCTAATGCAATCAGCCCCCTCCCACCTGCCCTTGGCAGTCCATTCCATACATTTACCACCCTCTGTGGAATTAAATTGAAACTTGTCTCTTCACCCTCTCTCTTCTAAAATTGACAATATGCCCTCAAACTGTTTGTAACAATCGAGATTGTTATATTCTGAATCATTATGTTCTGTCAAGTTACGGTAGAGTCAGCCATGTGCATTGTTAAGTACCTATATCAGTGTGAACTAGTCCTGAAAGTCACACTGTTACAATGCTGAGCTTGTGGGTACTTGTCAGAAGTAAGGAAACATCATGCAATAAGGAGCCTACTGAGTGAGCTGTGAGTTAGAGAGATCATTACACTATTCAAGCATTATATATTCATATAACGCAGAAGAAGGCCATTCAGCCCATCATGCCTATACTTGCTCTTTGACAAAGCTATCCAATTAGGCCCGCTCCCCCTGCCCCCCTTGACCCTGCAATTATTCCATTTTCAAGCTTTTACCCAATTCCCTTTTGAAAGTCACTATTGAATCTGCTTCCGTCGCCCGTTCAGGCCGCGCGTTCCAGACAATAACAGTACATTTTGTAGAGTGAGTCTCTACAACCACATTTTCAACCACATCCCAAACATTCTGAATATCCACCTCTGGCAATGCTAATCCAACTGTTGCTCATCCAACGGTGCATTCACATTTCACAAGTTTGCATTCATCTGCTTCACCCGATGTCAAACTTGGAGTGTGATGTGGTTGTTGAGGCCCAGTCAGACTCTGTGTTATAGCAAGCGGCTTCTTCAAGGGGTATAAGCCATTTAGTTCCAGACAGGCCCAGATTTCAGGTTCAGATAGTATACAGGCTTTAACAGAAGCATTGGTACAAAGCAAAGCTGCTCTGTACCAACTGCTTCACTGCAGTTCTAGTGTGAATTTGCCCTTAGCATGCATTTTACTGCTGATTTTTCATGAACCAGCAGTTGACCACTTTAAATATTGCAATTAAAAGTTCTTCAAAAGTTTCTAAACATTCCTTTGATTGTTTCTGCAGGGTAAACATGTCTAATCTGTTCAGTTTTGACGTTAATTAATTTCCAAGTACATCAAAATCTTTAAACAGTCTTATTATTGCTGAAAAGAGGGACACAATGCCGAAGCTTTTTGTTTTGCACTCATCAGGACAAATGCAAGAATGCCAAATCACAACAATTTATACTGCAGGAGAAAAGAGTGTTGATTGGTTGACAAGTCCACTCTGTTTGACCGAGGTATTGCCATGGAGAAAGCAACGGGGAACTATAGGCTTCCCAAGATCCCAAGTTTCCAGGCTTGTTGGGCTGGAGGAGGTTGCAGAGATAGGGAGGGGCAGCACCACGGAAGGGTTTAAAAATAAGGAGAGAATTTTAAACTTGAGGCATTGTTGGACCCGGACCCAATGTAACACAGGGGTGACACATGAACGAGACATACAAAGTAACACTAAGGCCAGGATCTTGTGGTCCCGCCTGCGTTGGGAATTGTCGTGGGCGGGACAGAAAATTTAATGGACCAGCCAGAGGTCCATTGACTTTGAACAGGAATTTCCAGTCCCGCAACCGGTGGGACCAGAAAATCCTGGCTTAAGTCGGGAACCCTGGTCACCTTTGAGAGGAGCTACAATGACCTGGGCAAGCAGCATCCCAGAATCCCCTGGAAACACTATATACGTAAGTTTCAAGGTATAAGAGTATGTTTACGAACATACAAAAATACGCACAGGAAGCAGGAGTAGGCCATTCGGCCCCTCGAGCCTGCTCCGCCATTTAATAAGATCATGGCTAATCTGATAGTAACCTGAAACCTGCACCCCGCCAACCCCCGATAACTTATCACCCCCTTGCTTACCAAGAATCTATCCACCTCTGCCTTAAAAATATTACTCTGTAAGTGGACTTAAGAAGAATGTCTTAGAATAATAATCAATATGCTTAATTATTACATATATTAATTTCTCTAGTTTTATAAATCTATTATTAAAATGAGAAGGATTATCCTAACAAGCAGCTCCAAAAACAGGAATACACAACTGAGTCAAGCATAAAATGCATTTGCCAGCTACAAATGTCATTGAGCTAGTAATCCAGAGGCCCAGGCTGACATCCTGGGGACACAGGTTCAAATCCCATCACGGCAGCTGATGGAATTTTAATACAATTAATAAAATCTGGAATTGAGACACAGTCTCAGTAACACGAACATACGAATTAGGAGCAGGAGTAGGCCACTCGTCCCTTGAGCCTGGTGACCATGTAACTACCATCGATTGTCATAAAACCCACTTGGTTCACTAACGTCCTTCAGGGAAGGAAATCTGCCCTACTTACCTGGTCTGGCCTACAAGTGACTCCAGACCCACAGCAATGTAGTTTACTCCTAACTGCCCTCTGAAATGGCCGAGCAAGCCACTCAGTTCAATGGAGATTGGGGATGGGCAACAAATTCTGGCCTTACCAGCGACACCCACATCCCATGAAAGAATAAAGTAAAAAAAAGTATCCATTGAATCACATGGAGTGAATTTTACAGCCCCCGCCCCGCACACCTCTATCTACGTATTCGAAGGCAGGGGCATGTAAATTGACAACAGGCACACTCCGCCCTACCCCTCCCATATTATGGGGGAGGAGGTGGCCGTAGGGCATCAAGCAGCTCACCCACCTGCCCTTAGACGTATTGAGGCCCTTAAGTGGACAACTAACTGCCATTTCAGGGCCTCAATCCTCCTCCGCTGCAATTTTTTGTCTGGCTGGGTAAGGTTGGGGGGGTGGGGGGGGGCGGCAATAGCGAGCAGCCTACAGCTTTCACTGCCTGAGCTGCTGGGAGGCAGGAAGGGGGTGGTACCCATTTTGCAGGGTTCCTTGTGCCTATCGGAAGCACTCCACCTCAAAGCCATACCACCCACCCACCCCCCCATTTCTGCAAACACCCCCACCTCTAAAACCCGGCTCCCCATCCTCCTCCCTCCCCCTCACTACCTCACTGGGGTTTACCAGGCAGGCCCATCAGAAATGCCGGACTTAGCTGAGCTCCAGGACCCATGGCATTTTGTCTTCAGGGGACTGCCTGTAGTCCCAGTAGCGGTCACTACTTGATCCTGACATTGCTGGGACTACAGAGTCGCCAGCAAATCAGATTGGCAGCCAGCTCTCCAGAGCAGGACTTCCTGTCCCTGAGGGGTGGAAGTCCCATCCTTAACTAATTAAGGTCACACCCTCCCCCCCTCCCAGGGCAGCCAGATATCTGGTCAGCAATTGGTGCCAACAGACGTTTTGACCAGGGTAACATACCCCCTGCAAAATTCACCCCCATAGAATGGTTGCAGCACAAAAGGAGGCCATTCAACCCATTATGTCCATGCCAGCTCTTTGCAAGGGCAGTTCCCTAGTCCCACTCCTCAGCCCTTTGCCTTTAGCAAATTATTTCTTTTCAGATGCTTATCCAGTTCCCTTTTGAAAGTCAAAGTTGAATCTCAGGCAGTGTCATTCAGATCCTAACCATTCACTGCATTAAACAAAAAGTTCTTCATGTTTCCAATGTTTCCTTTGCCAATCACCTTAAATCAGTGTCCTCTGGGTCTCGATCCTTCTGCCAATGGGAATAGTTTCTCTCTATCTCCTCTGTCCAGACTCTTTATGATTTAGAACATCTTTATTAAATCCCTTCTCAACCTTCTCATTTCTAAGGAGAACAACCCACATTCCCCAATCTATCCACGAAAGTGAAGTCCCTCATCTCTGGAACCGTTCTTGTAAATCTTTGCTGCCCTCTCTCTGAAGCCTCCACATCCTTCCCTAAGAGCGGCACACAGAACTGGTCACAAGACTCGCTGGAATCCCCAGCCAGGGGGCATGTTGAATCCATAGAACAAGCTATTTTGGTTCCCTTGGCCGAGGGGGCATATGGATTATAGTGTGAGACAACAGCCACCCACAGATGCAGAATTCCCAATTTGTGGTAAATGCATTAGAAAAACCCATTCAGCGCTTAACACATTTGCACTTATGGCTCATAAGCACTTAGACATTGCAAGGGTAGAAAGTTCATTCACAATCATCACTTTTAAACAAAAATAATAAAAAAATGTATTTAAAACATTCATTTAAAAGAACATTTTAGTGCACTACGTTCTATCCTTTCAAAATCAGGGCCTATAATTCTGTGACCTATACTTCTGGGAATGCCCAGTCTATGGGTTTAAAGACTGTGAGAAAGGGGAAAGGAGGAGACCCATTTTACGGGGTCTCATCACCTTTGCGTTAAGTGGGCCTCCCCTGGGATACTAGGGCCTGCACCTTAATGGACAAAGATGTGCTGGTGAGGTGCGAAGTGGTATTCTCAGCATTCTGCCTCTGCCTCATGTAGTTGCATCCACGGGTACTGAGACACAGGCAGAGAGTTCATACCGGTAACCCCTGCCAACCTCACCCCCCATTAATGTCTTATCAATTACATTGTTAAGGTTTATTAATGTCATTGTTAAGGTTAAGAGAAACAACTGATGGATATTAATTGTCTTTGAGCACATATAAATAGGGGATACCTGAGACATTGGGTTGTGTGGGAAGACAGCTATCAGTCAATAAACTTTCTCAATAAAGAAAGGTCCATGTCTTGGTTTCTGCTTCACCAACAAGCTTGGATCCTATTAACTACTGCCCACCCCTCCTCATACCCCAAACCATGTGTTCTAAAGCAAAAAGAAGCCTAAAAGCCCATGGGGGCCCTCACTCTGCTGCGAAAGGAGACCAGGAAAGTTGATTTTTCTTCTCCCAATTGGACATCAGGGTGTCTGGCGCTGGGGTGCACCGAGGCTTTGCTGATAGGCAATTCAAGGCAGGCCTGGCCCAGGGCAGTCACAACATACTTAAGATGCGCTGTACCCGTTAAACACCAGAGAAACCAGGAAAAGTACCCCCACTGAGTCTGAGTTGACAAAAGGAAAAATTTGCAGCCTTTTGGGGAAGCTTTAACAAATAGTCTTCTTTGTGTGACTTAAACTCACCGGCTTGTCATACCTTGCTACTAAGAAGCACAACTAATATTACTTAAATCCATTCCCAACAATAGACTTAAAAGCCTTTGGTAGAAAAACTTCACTGATATTTTAAGCAGAATATATTCTGAGCGTGCTGTTTACCTGCTCCTTTCCTTTAATCAAAAGCATCCTTAAAATCAAGCTAAGCTCATCTGAAAAGGATCCCTCAAATTATCTTATAGCAGTACAGTATTATTTTACAGTTTATTCATTTGCCTGACTACATTAAACTCTAACAAACAGACAGGAATCCAAAGCAGGCAAGCCATACCAAAGAAGTTATACAAGCAAGCAGCTACTTTGAATACTGAAACAGTAATTAAGCAGCTCATTGAAAGGCAAGTAATGTAGGAGACTTGTGGCCCATGCATGGGTCTGTACATCAAATATTAAATATCCATCTGGCAAATAATAAATGATAATAAATGATGTTTGGAACGAAACTTACAGTAGCTCAAATTACTGTGCATTAGGCCATTTCATATCCATTAGAATCCAGCCAGATTTCTCTCTTCAACAAATTCTCTAACTTGAATGTCAGTCTGTCAAAGTATAGAATTGTAAAATGGTACAATACAGAAGGAGGCCATTCGGTCCATCGTGCCTGTGCCAGCTCCTTGATTAGATAAAAACGACACGATTGTGCACACATTCTGGTACTGATCTTCATGCTTTAACTTTCACACTTTGACCACACTCTTCTTGATTGCTCAAGTTTATTTAGTAACAAATTGAAACTCTGTGACCATGAACATTGAAGAAAATCTACTACTAATATAAATTAATCACCTTTTTAATTTTTGGTTGCCATTTCTTGCGCCAGTTAGCAGAATGCACATGGATAAAGATAATTGAAAATAAATTGTGCGACAATAAGACTGTGAATGCACTCTCCACAATGTTGTACCTATGTCGGGCGGGCTGGATGGGAGCGGGCGCGGAGCCGATCGCTCCCGGTGATTGGCTGCGCGCCCGACATTTTACGTGGGCAGGCCAATAAAGACCCGCCCAACGCGATGCGCGGCCGGTAGCGCTCAGCGCTACCTGTGCAGGCGGGGGGGGAGGAGAGAGAGTCGGGGCATGCACACGAAAGAGTGCAGCAATCTCCCTGAGGCAGCTCCGTGCATAAGCACATGATAAAAGTTATTAAATAATAAAGTTAAGAATTAGTTAAACCATGTCCCCTCATGTGACAGTGTCATATGAGCTGGGACGTGTTTGTGAAATGTGCAAAAATTAATTAATGATTTTATAAAACCCTTCATGAAACCTCGTCCCGCCCGTGGATGAGGTTTCCCGAAAAACACGAAGGCCACCTGGGCTCTTCGCCTGCACCCCCACCCCACACCCCCCCCCCCACCCCCCCCCGCCAACCTTAGGGTTGGACGGGCAGTGTTGGTAACTACTTTAATTGGCTTTTTAATGGCTTTAATAGGCCGTTGACGGCTCTGCGGGCCCGCAGCTGCCTTTGGCGTGTGCCCGCTGAACAAAACATTTAAATGACACGCAATGACATCGGGACGCACGCCCAACATCATCACACGTCATTTTGTGTGTCGGTGCGAGGGGTCCGCCCACACATGCCGACGACAATATTCTGACCATGATGTTTCCACATGCAGGTGAAAGCAGAACTAGGGGCCACAATATATGATAGTCACTAATAAATCCAATTGGGAAATCGGGGAAAGTTCTTTACCCAGAGAGTGGTTAAAATGTGGAACTTTCTACCACGGGGAGTGGTTGAGAATGAAAAGCATGACATTGATGAGCACATGAGGAAGGATAGGAGGATATGCTGATGGCGTTAGAATCATTTCTCTCAAGAATGGAGTCTTGTTTTACCAAATGGAAGGATTTGGCTTGACTTGGGCATCTGGATGATAACCTGGGATTTGTTTTTCAAAAGGTCATAAGATCACCTTGAAGCTGTAAACAAGCTGGCCTCTTCCAAGAAATCACCTGACCTCTTTGGTACTTGGGAAGGAGTTGATTTGTTTGTGTTGAGATGCAAAGCATTTTAATTAATGAAGCTGGGAGACAAAAAAGTCAATCAGATGGGAAAGAGAAAAATGCTCAAGTTGTGAGCCTGCTTGTTTTGGAGGCTGTCTTGTTGGAGAACAAGCTGAGAAAGGAAGGTTCCCTCTCTCTACCTTGCCTAAGCCTGTGTATGGCCATCAATCCGTCGGCAGAGAACCCTCATCTGAGTGTAACCAGTCTGTATTTGAACCTGCAAAGCTGGACAGTTGGTGGGAACTTCAAGACATCCACCGGGACCAGCAGCCCATCTGCACATGAGGGACCTCCAGGTCGACAGTGTTGAGACCCTGTGGACTTTACCCTTTATTTTATAATGCCCATCCTCCAATGCTCACCTCTGCAGAGAGAATCTATCCGTTTGCCCTTTGTTTGTCTGTCTGTCTGTGTGTGTGTGTGCGTGTGTGTGCGCTGGAGGAATTCTTCAGGAAGAGTTAGATAGTTGTACTTCCCGATTCAGTTGTGTGTTAACCAGTACTTGCAACTGTTTTAAAAGAAGTTTTGTTCTAAAACTAAGTTAATTATTCTGAGCTTTTCAAAGAAGCCTGGTCAGAGTCTATTCTCTTCTGGGTACTAGAGGTACATGACACAATTGACCATTTCGGGGAGAAAATTAAACATTTAAACTAATGTTACGGCCTGCGGAGTAGTGGGGCTTGAGAATTCGTGCTCTCCTCCCATCCCGGTCATAACAATGGGTGTTAGATGAAAAAGGGTGGGAGGAGGTTTGTGTGGCGTATAAACAATAGCATGGATGTGTTGGGTCAAATGGCTTTTTTCTGTACTGTAAATGCTTAAATACTCAATATTTGATTAAATCTATCCTTAAAATTCACTGTTGTTTCATTGAAAACTTAATTGTATTAAGTTGCTAGGCTTCCCAGAGGTGGAATGAATGAATGAAGAATGCAGGAAAACTAATGCATGTGGTTGCAATTCCCAGCACACTGTAGTCTGAATACATGCATTTAGGGGGAGGTGATGGTGTAGTGGTATTATCACTGGGCTCATAGTCTAGGAAAGTGCTCTGGGGACTGTGGTTCTAATCCCACCATAGCAGATGATTAATATTGAATTCAGTAAAAATCTTGAATATTTAAAATAAGTCTGATGATGACCATGATGCTATTGCTGATTGTCATAAAAGCCCATCTGGTTCATTAACGTCCTTTGGGGAAGGAAATCTACTGTCCTTACCTGGTCTGGCCTACATGTGACTCCTGACCCACAGCAATGTGGTTAACTCTTAAAATGCTTTCGGGAGATGGGCAATAAGTGCTGGCCTAGCCAGTGACATCCACAGCCCATGAATAAAAAAAACACACTTCAGGATCTCCCAGCATACATCACAATGATGCTTGGTTAATTTATGGCCTTGCGACTTGTCTTCATCTAACTGTGTTTGTTTTTCTGAATTATGCATGAGCAGTAGAAACTTTCTGAGATACAAATGTGCCCCATTTGGTTATTTTTACTTCAGGTTAAAAAAAATTGAAGTAGACTTGCAGAAGGTTGAATCCTAACATATTCAGGTTAGGTACAGTACCTTAAAAGCAAAATACTGCGGATGCTGGAAATCTGAAACAAAAATAAAAACAGCTGGAAAGACTCAGCAGGCCTGACAGCATCAGACTCTTCTGATGAGGAGCCATACGGATTCGAAACGTTAACTGTGCTCCTCTCCACAGACGCTGTTGGGCCTGCTGAGTTTTTCCAGCTATTTTTATTTTTGCTTTAGGTACAGTACCTGCCTTTTATTTTGTACTTAGACTTCAAAACAGTACGACACCTCATATTATATAGCACCTTTAATGTAACAATATGTCCAAGGCTCTTCGCCAGAGACAAAGTAGGACATTGAGCCACATAAGGAGAAATTGGGTCAGATGATTAAATGCTTGGTCAAAGAGGCAGGTTTTCAGAAGTCTCTTAAAGGAGGAAAGCGAGGCAGAAAGGTGTAGGGAGGGTTTTCCAGAGCTTGGGGCCTAGACAACTGAAGGCACGTCTGAACACAACACAACGACACAAGAAATAGGATCAGGAGTAGACCACACGGCCCATCGAGCCTGACCCACCATTCAATACAATCACGGCTGATCTTGGGCTTCAATTCCATTTTCCCACCTGCTCCCATATCTCTTAACTCCCTGAGAGGCCAAAACTCTGACTGTCCCAGCCTTAAATGTATTCAGTGCTGACTCTTCACAGCCCTCTCTGTTAGAGAATACCAAAGATTCGCTACCTTTTGAGTGAAGAAATTTCTCCTCATCTCAGTCCTAAATGATTGGCCCCTCATTCTGAGACTGTGGCCTGGATTTTCATCCTTGAAGTAGGTAGGGGGAAGTTGGGAAAATTCCCAGCTCTGTCCGGCATCCTCAGGAGAAAGTGCCCACCAAGGTGGGATCTTCATTGCCGGGGTTCGGGTATGGGCTGGAGTTGGGCTAGCTAACCTAGGAAGAAGTGCGAAGGCAGATACAGGGACTGCCGGGTGCCAAGGCGGGATTGCTTAAATGGTGCCACGGGACTTTGTCCTGGTAAAGAAAAAACACAAAGACCCTCCAGCCCTCACCCTTCACTCCCCCTTCACCATCCAAACACTCCCCATGCCCCATCCATGCCACCTCAAACCCATCACCCACCCCCTATGTCCCCTCACAACTCCTATGTCAAGCTCTGGCCTTCCACTCACCCCCTATGGCCTATCATGCACCCAATGCCAGGCTCTGCCCTTCCACCCACCCCTCATGCCCCCTATGCCAGGCTCTGTCACTTCCCTGCCCATTGACCCACTGTACACTTTCTAGAACCAATGAGCACTACAGTGTAAAGTGGCATCTGTTAAAAAAGGGCTTTGAAAAAATCTAATTCATTGATAAATGTTTCCCAGAAAAAAAAATCGGGACATTGTGAAATTGACCACAGGGATCATAGAGCCTGAGATGTCGATCAAACAATAGGCAGTAATGTCCGAGGTCCAGAGCGTCGTATCGAGGGGTAGCCTACAGATGCACTAGGGAATCGCCTTCATAGTTGCAGGTGAGATTTGGATGGCAGTTTTCCAGAAGTTCGAACTTCCTCTGGACAACTGCTCTGTGTTGGGAATCATCCGAAAATGCAAATTAAATCATAAACTTTGGATGGTTCCAATTGGACTACATCAATAATTACCCAGAAAAAATTAGAATGATTTAAACCACTTCTAACTTCTGGGTAACTATTACACAGACTGAGGGGGCTCCCCCCAGCACCACCACCCCACCCCCGTGACTAACTCCCATAGGACTCCTCCCATCCCCAAGGGACTACAACACCCAACAGGAACTTCCCAACCCACAGGATTCCCCCATCCCAACTGGGACAGTGTCCCAACCTGTGCCAACCGCCCCCCACCCCCCCCACCCCCCACCAGCCAGGCCTGACTCTCATCCCCATCCCCTCCCCGGCCTGGCCTGACAAGCCCCCACCCACCCCAGGCTCGAACCGACCCGGCAACTCTCCCCCAGGCCTAACCCAACCCGGCCCAACCACCACCCACCCTTCCCCCACCGAGGCCCAATCCAACCCCACCCAAAGCTCAACCCCCGCCAATCTCCGACCCCCCGGCCTCTGTCACCGGTGACCTCCGACCACTAACCCCGCCACCACCACTCCCCCACCTCTGACACCCCGATCTCTGACCACCTCTCCAACAACCCTCACCACCTCTGACCCCTCTGACCTCTGATCCCCCCACCCCCAAAATCCTATCCACTTACCTTAGACACATTTCTTCTCCCAGGCCTGTCAAGGACCTTTAAACTTCAATGCTGTAAAAAGGGGGTTTGGCCTCCTTCCCTTTGACTGAGCTGAACTTCGACCTGGGAATGCACTGCACTGACTGGATCTCGCCCGGGTTGAGCCAGAAGGTTGGTCAAGATAGGATCGGACAAAAATTAAGGTAAAAAACTGGGAAAGGAGTGACGATCTGACCATTGTCACTCAAGGAAGTTCAGGCCCATATTTCCCTCTGGGGAGCAGGTGTCCTCTTATTCTAATAGATTTTCTTTCTTATTCCTTCATAGTATGTTGACATTGCTGACAAGACTTGTATTATTGTCAATCCCGAGTTGCCCTTGAGTACATGGTGTTGAGCCGCCTTCTTGAACTAGCGCAGTCCATGTTATGTAGGTACATCCACAACAATATGATCTTTGAAGTTGAAAGATTGTGACCCAAGCATGGTGATATAGTTCCAGGCCAGGGCGGTGTGTGACTTGGAGCGGAGCTTGCTGGTGGTGGTGGTCCCATCGTCTACTGCCTAGAGAGTGCAGGCTCAGAAGATGCTGTTGAAGGAGCCTTGGGGAGTTGCTGCAGTGCATCTTGTAGATGGCGCACACACTGCTGCCACTGTGCATCAGCGGTGAATAGGCTCCAAACCAAGGGAGCTGCATTTTACTGGATGGTGTTGAGCTTCCTGACCTTTGTTGTACCATCTACCACTATTGACAGGAAAAATACAGGCAACAAATTCTCTACCTCTTCTCAAAGTCTGCACCTTATTTTTTTGAAGTTGTGTCTGTCCTTAGTTATTGGGCCCATGATGTCAGGCGGTTATGGTGAGGAAAGGGAACAAAGAGTTAAAAAGTAAATGCGCGGGTGACTATGATGTTATTTTAAGATGCGATGTACTTTTCTGAATTGCAATAATGAAATTTACGGTACATCATCAGCTCGTGCACTGGAATGAAAACAAGCAAGGTGGTTGTGAAGTGATGCCCTTTAATGTGGTTGAATTCAGCAAAGTAAATGAGCCACAACAAACCAAGTTCCAATGGAGTGCGTTAATTAAATATTAGGTTTAAATTGTTTGCTGAGTCATCCCTTTTGAAATGTCAACTATATTAATATTTATAGAGATGGAAACAATTCGTTTCATTTTTAATTGGTCTCATTTACAGCAAGCTGCTTAATTGCAAAACTTTGCAGAAGTAAAACATTGAACAAATGAGTGGTTTTCAGTTGGCTATATTGAAATGAAGCTCTGGTGAATGAATTGAAAATGAAAATTTCAAGGTAGCTCCCATTCACACCTTTTGTGCCCACATCTGCTTTCAATCTTGGGCAGGGATTTTCCCTGCCAGCCAGTGTCGGGTGTGTTCGGTGGAGTGAGTGGACAATATGGCGAGAAAGCCAAAAACCGGTTTCACGACGTTGTGAAACCAGCTCGCGATCGTCCACTCTGTCCACCGATGGCGGGTTGCGTTCCCCACCATCAGACGTCGGGGACATGATTGTAATACGCCAGCATATCATTATAAGGCCAGCCCACCAGACTGAACCCCCACTGCTGGATCATCCACCCAACGTGTTTCACAACAGCATATATAAGGTGTGCACCTGGCGAGCTGCACTTCGCTTGGGACTTCAAGGGTTGTTTGCCTACCTTGCTTCGGTCAGCATTCGCAGTCATCAGCGCCAGGCTTCACAAACAACATCACATCACTTTCAGGGGAGCTCACGGGTAGGTCTCTACCTACCAGATCAACTGTAAGGCGGGGGTGGCTTTTCAATGGCTCCAGGGCAAGGTCTTCCTTGAGGAAGGGCAAGAAGTGGCTTCAGGTAAGGGAAGAGGCTGCAGGACGAGAACTGTCCTGGGGAAGGAGGGTATCCCAGGGTGTGTGTGGGGGGCACATGTTGATCTGTGCAAGTTGCCTCAAGATGATGATGCCTGACGAGGCAGTCCCCAAAGGAGGTGAGGCCAGATGGACATGTGAGGTTGTGTGTGTGTGTGTGTGTGAGAATGGAATGGTGATGTCCCTTGAGCTGGCAGTGAGTGAGATTCCAGTGAATGTGTGATGGGCTTGTGTGTGAGTTTAGAGTGATGGGATGGTTGCCTTACCCTGGCTGCAGAGATCATTCATCCTCTATCTGCAGTGAATGGCCAACCTCTTCTATGCAGCATTGGCACTGATCACCACAGTCACCACCTGCCATGCTGTCGTGGTAATGTTGCTGTCCCTCCTGCAGCCAGAGCGGGGTTAGGGGACATCACAGTGGGGCCTCTACAGCGTCGAAAAGGCGCTCGAGGGCTGAAGTCTTCCTGCCTTTCGGGGCCATGTCTTCTTTGCTGTTGCCCTGGGCTGGAAGCACTGAGCGCAGCTGCACTTTAAATGTGGTGCCTAGTGTGATTGAAGCAATGAGGTGATAGCATGGCGAGTGAATCGGAGCCCGCCCGCCATGGAAACGCTGTGTTTCCCAGGAATGCATAAGTAATACGGTGGGTTTGGGACGATATGGCGCAAAACCCCACCATCGCAGCCAGCGAGCCTGTTGTTAGTGATGGTGATTGATGGATAAATAATGGGGGTAATTTTTTTTTCTTTATTCTTTCATGGGAAGTGGGCATCACTGGCAAGGCCAGCATTTGTTGCCCATCTCTATTCACTCTAGAACTGAATGGCTTGCTAGGCCCTTTTCAGAAGGCAGTTAAGCATCAACCACATTGCTGTGAGTCTGGAGTCACAGGTAGGCCAGAACAGGTAAGGATGGCAGATTTCTTTCTCTAAAGGGCATTGGTGAACCAGTTGGGTTTTTACAACAATCGGTGATAGTTTCATAGTCACCATTACTGAGACTAGCTTTCAATTCCATATTTATTAACCGAATTTAAATTCCACCAGCTGCAATGGTGGGATTTGAACCCACATGCCCAGAATATTAGCCTGGGTCTCTGGATTACTAGTCCAGCAACACCACCGTCTCCCCATTGGTTGAGGGATAACTTTCCTGCTTATCTTTGAAATAGTGTCAGGTGTCTTTTATGTCTAGCGGAGAGGGTAGACTGGGCATCAGTTTAATGTTTCATCCAAAAGACGGTTCCTCTGACAATGGCACACTCCCTCAGTACTGCACTGAAGTGTCAACCTTGATCTTTTGCTCGAGTCTCTGCAGTGGGACTTGAATGTTCTGATTTGGAGGTGAGAATGCTACCCACTGAGGCATGGCTGACCCTTATTAAGCCCTATTATTTGTATAGAATATAAGGCATATGTTGAAAACAATGTTTTGGGATGCTAATGTATAAACACTTAACCCTTTTCCTGAAATTCCTCTGTATCCCAGCAGCAAAATTAACTTGTTTAAAGTCAATGAGAAAGAGTGGAATGAGGAATTTGCACTGTCATGCTGTAATCTTGGATCCCTGGTAAAAGATCCTACCCGGGTAAAATGTAAGTGGGGATGGTCTCATTCTAAAAGCAGAATGCTTTCAACACCGCTATCTTTCCCATGCTGATTAGACAACATAGTGTCATTCATGTTGTTCCTGCTTTTCCTATTGAAGCATAGTAGCTGTAAGCTGCATAGCCTGATGATGCAGTTCATCTAGCATGTCCATTTTTTAGGTCAGAAGATCGTGGCCTGGTGTTCTACACCAGAACTTGATCGCCTACTCCATTTATACACTTAGCAATGGGGAACGCTGCATTATTTCTTCATTCACTCAAGAGATGGGGGCACCACTGGCAAGGCCAGCATTTGTTGCGCATCCCTAATTGCCCTTGAACTGAGTGTCATGTCAGAGTCATGTCAGAGTCAACCACATTGCTGTGGGTCTGGAGTCACATGTAGGCCAGACCGGGTAAGGATGGCAGATTTCCTTCTCTTAAGGATATTCGTGAACCAGATGGGGGTTTTTAACGACAACTTTCATGGTCATCATCATTGAAATTAACTTTCAGTTTGAGATTTGTATGAATTAAATTTAAATTTCACCAGCTACCATAGCGGGATTGAAATCCATGTCCCCAGAGCAGTAACCTGTAACTTTAGATTACTAGTCAGTGACATTGCCACTGCATCATCATCTCCCCGTAACATTATAACATATAGTGTGGGGGCTGGTTAGCTCAGTTGTTTAGCATGTGCTTCAGAATAACACAAGCAATGGGATCAATTCCCATTCTGGCTGTGATAAACTTGGGACCTGCCTCCTCGCCCTATCCCAGAGAGTGGAAGGTGAAGACAAACCACCACTGACAAAAGCTGCCAAGGAAAAAGCAATTCAGGATGAAACATCAGCAGATGATGAGCCAAGGATCTGCCCTCAGGCAGAGCACTAATGGAATGGTATTGGAGGGAGGCCATTCAGCCCATCAAGCCTGTTTGGCCAATCAACGAGATCATGGCTGACCTGTGACATAACTCCACATACCTGCCCTTGCCCCATATCCCTTAACACTTTTAGATAACAAAAATATACTAGCTGTTTTAAAATTAACAATTGATCTAGCATCAATTACTGTTTGCAGGAGAATGTTTCAAACTTTGTATGTTAAGGGTGGGCAGATGGGGAAGATAGAAAGAAGCTGTTTCTGCTGGCTGGGGAGTCTGGGATGAAGGAGTATGGTCTAAAAATTAGATTCAGACCTTTCAGGAGCCAAATTAGGGAGAAGTTCCACGCACAAAGGATGGTAAAATTTTGGAATTCTCTTCCGCAGCTGGCAATTGATGCTAGATCAATTGTTAATTATAAATTTGTGATTCATAGCTTTTTGATATCTGAACATATTAAGGGATAAGGCAAAGGCTGGGTCTTTGTAGTTAGGCCACAGTTCAGCCATGATCTTATCGAATGGCAGAACAGGTTCAAGGAGCTAAGTGGCCTACTGTTGTTCCTAAGTTTCTATATAAATTAAACAACTTTTAACTTATCAATAAGAAAGAATTGTTTTTTGTGGGGGTGGTGGGGGTGCTGGGGGAGGGAGTGGTTAGTGGGTGGCTGCTACCCAAACTGAAGCTGTTGGACTAACTTTTCCATCTGCACCTGGCAACATTGTCGTTTTTTCCCTTATATTCCTTATTTACTGGCTGTCTGATTTCAAAGTCGTGGGCTTAAAGTTTGAAAGGCAGTCGCCATGGCTGGAATTTTACAGCCTGTCGCGGTGAAGATGGGGGGGTAAAATGTGGCAGGCCATTCGAAACTTCAACAGGACCTTAAAATCCCACTGGCACAAAATCTTGCCTCACATTTATGGATAAGTGTTAAATTAAAATACAAAGCTCTATTGTTACACGTCAGTTGTCATACATTCAAATTAATGGGAACCTGGGTTTAAACTTTAGATAGGGATCCCCACGACTCTATGGTAGTCTTGTGGGGCAATGGGTAGTGTCCCTGCCTCTGAGCTAGAAACTCTGGGTTCATATTCCCCTCCAAGTCTTGATGGTCAAGGAAGGTGCATTCACAACACTGCCAAGTAACTTGATTATTAACCTGCAGATCCTTCCAATAATGCCTAGGGCAGGTGGTGAGAGACTACTGGTTAGCATGCTTGATGTGGACTGGTGCCCCTTAAGTGGAAGCCCCTGGCAACAGGTTAGTGACCTGTCCCAGGGAAAAAACAAATGGTGGAACATTGACATAAGCACGTGCTTTGTCTATCTTATGTGCTTCTGGATGCGGGAAGTTGTTTAAGTCTCCATGAGAGACACTGAATGGCCCATAAAGACAGAAATCTTTGACACCCATACTCTAATGTATTGTGAACTGATCTCTGCGCTGGTTTCGAATCCTTTGATAAAATAGCACCACTTTTATATGTGGTTAAAGAACATGCTGCACGTTGAATTTTCAATTTATTCTAACAAACATCAAAGAATTGCAAAAAGAAATTAAAATTTCCAGTGCCAATTATAATCGCTTTTAGCTATAATCAGAAGTAATTTAATTTGCATATCAGGCGCATGTACTGAGAATGACTCTGAAACTGCTCCAAGATAATGAATTGCCTTTCCATTGCATTCAGTATGATTATTATTACAGCACATGTGAAGTGTTGATATTCACCGTGTGATCACAATGACTTGTTAATCATCGGAAATAAAATAATGGAAGGATTACATTGAATTGGAATGAACTTTAAATCATAAATAAACGTCATACTGCGCCAAAAAAGTGGACAAAGGAATTTCAGGGTAAATTTTATACTTCTGTGCTCCTGGGGCAGACCGTTGTGTGATAGGTTGAGTTTTGAAATTAGCAGAGTAGTCAATTCAACAAACCAACGAACCTACCTGATTTCTAGTCTTCATAATTGGGAAGTTACATTGGTCACCAATTGTGCTTTGACCTCTGCATCCAAATTCTCCATGTCCTGTTGAGAACGTTCTGCGCAGGGAATATAAAATTTTAATGCTTACTCCATCAGTGCGTAGCACTCTTTTGCCTCTGAGTCATAAGGCTGTGGGTTCAAAGTCTTACTCCAGAGACTTGAGTGCGAAAATCCATGCTGACACTCCAGTGCAGTACTGGAGGAGTTCTACGCTGTTGGAGGTGCAGTCGTTTGGATGAGAAGTTAAACTGAGATCCTGCATGCTTTCCCATGTTATCCCATGGCTTTACTTCAAAGAACATCAGGGGAGTTCTCCCCGCAAGCAGGATCCAGACCTCCCTGTCGCTTGCCATTTCAACACTCCACCCTGCTCTCATGCCCACATGTCCATCCTTGGCCTGCTGCATTGTTCCAGTGAAGCTCAATGCAAACTGGAGGAACAGCACCTCATCTTCCCACTAGGCACTTTACAGCCTTCTGGATTTAACATTGAGTTCAACAACTTCAGATCATGAATTCTCTCCTCCATCCCCTCCCCTTTCCTGATCCCCCTTTTTCGGAAAATTTATAATTTTTTAAATATATATATATTTTTATATATATATATTTTTCTTTTCCCACTTATTTCTATTATTTTTAAATTTATTTCCATCCATTGTTTTATCTCCTGTTTTAACCTATTTCGATCATTTCCCCCACCCCACCCCAACTAGGGCTATCTGTACCGTGATTATCCTGCTTTCTACCCTTAATGTTACCATTAGCACATTCCTTAGCTGATATCACCACCGTCAACACCTCTTTGTCTTTTTGTCTATGACATCCTTGGCAATCTCTTCTTTGCCTCCACCTATCATTGGCCCTCTATCCAGCTCTACCTGTCCCACCTCCTCATCCAGCTTATATTTCACCTCATTTTTATTTTTCCTTAGTTCTGATGAAGATTCATACGGACTCGAAATGTTAACTGTATTCCTCTTCGCAGATGCTGTCGAGCTGCTGAGTTTTTCCAGCTATTTTTGTTTTTGTTTGAGTTCTCCCCGATGTCCTGGCCAATATTTATCTCTCAACCAACATCATTAGATTATCTGGCCGTTGCTGTTTGTGGGAGCTTGCTGTGCACAAATTGGCTGCTGCATTTCTTAAATTATAACAGTGACTACACCTCAAAAGTACTTATTTGGCTGTAAAGCACTTAGAGCGGTCCTAAGGATGTGATAGGCGCTATGGTAATGCAAGTTTATTATATGTCAATGTGCTATTGTTGCTAATACCACATGATGTGAAGTAGCCCCGGGTCCTAAACAAGTTCAGCCAGACGGAGGAGAGTAGTGGTGGTGGGGATTGTTCAGGCCTCTGTTCGTCACATCAACAATTTCCAGTTCCCTGGCACCAACCGCCTCCTCTTCACCATGGACGTCCAATCCCTCTACACCTCCATCCCCCACCAGGATGGTCTGAGGGCCCTTAGATTCTTCCTTGAACAGAGGCCCGAACAATCCCCATTCACCACTACTCTCCTCCGTCTGGCTGAACTTGTTCTCACACTGAACAATTTCTCCTTCAACTCCTCTCACTTCCACCAAATAAAAGGTGTGGCTATGGGTACCCGCATGGGCCTCAGCTATGCCTGTCTCTTTAAGGGGTATGTGGAACATTCCGTGTTCCAGTCCTACTCCGGCCCCGTCCCACAAATCTTTCTCCGGTACATCGATGATTACTTCGGTGCTGCTTCATGCTCTCGTCGGGACCTAGAAAAATTGATTAATTTTGCTTCCAATTTCCATGACTCCATCATTTTCACCTGGTCCATCTCTGACACTTCCCTTCCCTTCCTTGACCTCTCTGTCTCAATTTCTGGTGATAGACTGTCCACCAATATCCTTTACAAGCCTACCGGCTCCCACAGCTACCTCGATTACAGCTCCTCACACCCCGCTTCCTGTAAGGACTCCATCCCATTCTCTTAGTTCCTTCGCCTCCGTCGCATCTGTTCTGATGATGCTACCTTCAAAAACAGTTCCTCTGACATGTCTTCCTTCTTCCTTAACCGAGGTTTTCCACCCACGGTCATTGACAGGGCCCTCAACCATGTCCGGCCCATCTCCCGCGCATCTGCCCTCACGCCTTCTCCTCCCTCCCAGAAACATGATAGGGTCCCCCTTGTCCTCACTTATCACCCCACCAGCCGCTGCATTCAAAGGATCATCCTCCGCCAACTCCAGCATGATGCCACCACCAAACACATCTTCCCTTCACCCCCCACCCCCCACCAGCCCCCCCCCCCCGCCCCCCCCCCCCACCACCCCCACCGCCCCGGCGGCATTCTGTAGGGATCATTCCCTCCGGGACACCCTGGTCCACTTCTCCATCACCCCCTACTCCTCAACCCCCACCTACGGCACCTCCCCATGCACACACAAAAGATGCAACACCTGCCCCTTCACTTCCTCTCTCCTCACCGTCCAAGGGCCCAAACACTCCTTTCAAGTGAAGCAGCATTTCACTTGCATTTCCCTCAACTTAGTCTACTGCATTAGTTGCTCCCAATTCGGTCTCCTCTACATTGGAGAGATCAAACGCAAACTGGGCGACTGCTTTGCAGAACACCTTCGGTCTGTCCGCAAGAATGACCCAAACCTCCCTGTCGCTTGCCATTTTAACACTCCACCCTGCTCTCTTGCCCATACGTCTGTTCTTGGCTTGCTGCATTGTTCCAGTGAAGCTCAACGCAAACTGGAGGAACAGCACCTCATCTTCCGACTAGGCATTTTACAGCCTTCCGGAATGAATATTGAATTCAACAACTTTAGATCTTGAACTCCCTCCCCCATCCCCACCCCCTTTCCGTTTCTTCCCCCTCCCTTTTGATTTTTCCAACCCTCACTAGAGCTGCACCTTGAGTGTCCTGCCATCCATTCTTAATTAGCACATTCTTTTAGATAATATCACCAACTTCAACACCTCTGTGTTCTTTTGTTCTTTTGTCTGTGACATCTTTTGATTATCTGCTCCTATCACTGCTTGCTTGTCCCTACAACCACCCCCTCGCCACTTCTCCCCCCATCCCCCCCACCTTAAACCAGCTTTTTTTCACCCCTCTCCTATTTTTACTCAGTTCTGTTGAAGGGTCATGAGGACTCAAAACGTCAACTTTGTTCTTCTCCGCCGATGCTGCCAGACCTGCTGAGTTTTTCCAGGTAATTCTGTTTTTGTTTTGTCATCATATTTGCCTCCTGTCTTAAGGAAAAAATAGAAAGACTTGAATCCATATCATGCCTTTCATAGGCTCAGGACAGAGAGATGGTGGCAAAGTGGTAATGTCACTGGACTAGTAATCCAGGGGCCCCAACTAATTCTCTGGGGGCATAGGTTCAAATCCCAAGGCAGCTGGTGGAATTTAAATTCACTTAATAAATCTGAGGTTACAAGATAGTCTCAGCTGAAGCTGTTGTTGATTGTTGCAAAAACTTATCTGGTTTACAAATCCCCTTTAGGAAGGAAATACAAATTAGGAGGAGTAGGCCAAATGCCTCTTTTGCCATTCAATAAGATTGTGGCTGACCTGATGGTGCCCTGGACTCCAAATTCTGCCCATCCCTGTTAACCTTTGACTCCCTTGTTGGTCAAAAATCTATCGACCACTACCTTAAATATATTCATTGACCCTGCCTCTACCGTTCTCCGGAGAAGAGAGTTCCAAAGATTCACAATCCTCTGAGAGGAAAAATTTCTCCATCTTAAATGGGAGAGCCCTTTTTTTTTAAACTGTCCCCTAGTTCTAGTCTCTCCCACAAGGGGAAACATCCTTTCAATAACCACCCTGTCAAGACCCCTCAGGATCGTATATGTTTCAATAAGATCATCATAAGCTAAAATAATATCTGCCGTCCTTACCTGGTCTGGCCTACATGTGACTCCAGACCCACAGCAATGTGGTTGACTCTTAACTGCCCTCTTCAATTGCATAGCAAGCCACTCAGTTCAAGGGTAATTAGGGATGAGTCTTGTCAGCGATGCCCACGTCCCATGATTGAAAATTTAAAAAAAGGGCGTCTCAAAGCGTTTTATAGCCAATGGAGAACTTTTGAAGTGTAGTCACTGTTGTAATGTTGGAAATGTGACAGTCAATTTGTGCACAGCAAGCTCCCACAAACAGCAATGTGATAATGAACAAACAACCTGTTTTTCATGATGTTGATTGAGGGATAAATATTGACCAAGACACTGGGAAGAACTCCCCTGCTCTTCTTCAAAATAGTGCCACGGGTTCTTTTGTGCCCATCTGAGACAGCAGAAGGAGCCAAGGTTTCACATCTAATCAGAAAGACAGAACTTCCAACATTTACTCATTACTGCACTGGAGTATCAGACTAGAAATTTGCACTCAAACGTCTAGGAGTGGATTTTGAACCCACAACCTTCTGGCTGAAGGATGAATGTGCTACCAACTGAGCAATAGCACATCTATATGAGCCTGGGCAGTAGGGAGTGCCCTCAACTTTTGTCATGGTTGGGCTTGCAAGTAGCAGAATGAAGCTTTGTTCCTTACAAGGTCAAATGTGGCTTTCAAATCTGCCAGGACACAGTATATCCAAGTCTTTGCCTTTTGGCTTGTTTCCCACCAATGTTACAATGGGAATCAGGCAGAACAACCAAAGACAACTGTAGACTATTTCGTTTGTAAATGAAGAAAAGCTCATATTCAACACAAATAATGACCTTCTCGGCAGCAGTTCAGAGAAGTTTACCAGACTAATAGCTGAAATGGGTGGGTTGACTTATGGGGAAATGTTGGAGAGACTAGGCCTGTATCTGCTGGAGTTTAGAAGAGTGAGAGGCGACTTGACCGAAACATAAAAGATCCTCAGGGGTCTTGACAGGGTGGATGTGGAGAGGATATTTCCTCTTGTGGAAGAATCGAGAACTAAGGGTCATGTTTTAAAAATAAAAGGGGCGCCCATTTAAAACAGAGATGAGGTGAATTTTTTTCATTCAAAGGATCATGAGTCTTTGGAACTCTCTTCCTGAAAAGGTGCTGGAAGCAAAGTCTTTGAATATTTTTAAGGCAGAGGTGGATAGATTCTTGGTAAGCAAGCAGGTGATAGATTATCGGGGGTAGTTGGGATGCAGATTTCAGGTTACTGTCAGATCAGCCATGATCTTATTAAATGGCACAGCAGGCTCGAGGGGCTGAATGGCCTACTCCTGCTTCTCGAGTGTATGTACCTAAATTTCAGACATAATAATTATGAACTACAGTTGTGAATTATTCAATATATCTAACTGCTCCCTCGAACTTGCCATATCACAAAAAGTGACAACATAACAATCTGGCTTCTTCCAAGCTGATCATGTTGTTTAAGACTTAGATATTTGGCTTCTACCTACCAATGCTTCATGTCATCATCTCGTTTTCCAGCTCTTCTCATCCAGAGACCAACATTAGATACGTGAGAGGAGCAACAGCTAATGGTGTAAGTAAATAGTGTGTTTAATTACTTGAACTAATGGCTCTGAGTGAATCATTTAAAAGCTAAATCCCTTTCAAGTTTTTAATCTGTGTTATTTCTCAGTCCTCACATAACATTTCCCCAAGAGCTCTTTGGCAAAAATAAAATCAGATTCCTTTGTGCAAAACTGAGTTTTGCTGCCTTCTCTTGTCACAGAAAAACTAATGGACCAACCACTGTGGGAAGAGTGGGTTAATTTCTTGAAGACACATGAAGCTGTTGGCTTAACAACTTTTTTTTAGACCTCAGGGAATATTGGACTTTATTGAAGTAGTCCGTTATTACGGAAGCGAATAGCTGTTTTCTGACGTGACCATTTTATCTGGATTAGGATGCTGTCCAATCTCTTTCTGTCTTGCCTTGCGGTTTCTACTGGTCTCCTGCATTTTATTTGCCAACCATCTGCTGCTGTCAGCTTTCCTCAGCTGTAGCTCTCTTACTGCTGTAGGGGTGAAGTCCTACTTAGAGTTTCCATCACTTAACGTAGGCTGGCACTTCAATGAAGCAATGAGGGAGTGCTCCATGGTTGGAAGTGCTGTCTTTTGGATGAACTGTTACACTGAGGCTTTGGCTGTCTGTTTAATTGACTGTAACACAAGTCCCACAGAACCCTTCCTTATTGTGTCATCATAGAATCATATGGAACAGAATCAGGTCATTCGTTCATCATTCTTGTGCTGGCTCTTTGAAAGGGCTATCTAATTATTCCCACTTCTCTACTCTTTGCCCATAGCCCTGCAAATTGTTCCTATTCAAGTAAATATCTAGTTCCCTATTGAGAGTTACCATTGAATCTGCTTCCACCACCTGCTCGAGTAACCCATCCCAGTCCATAACAACGTGCCGTGTGAAAAAAAGCTTCCTCGGCTTCTTTTGCTAATTACCATAAGCCTGTAACCTCTGGTTACCAAGCCTTCCTGACAGTGGAAAGAATTTAGGAGCATATGCCTAGGAGAAGGAGTAGGCCATTCAGCACTTCGAGCCTGCTCCGCCATTCAATAAGACCATGGCTGATCTGGTTGTAGTCTCAACTCTACTTTGCCATCTGCACCCCACTGCCCCATAACCCTTAACTCCCTTGTGGATCAAAAATCTGACTAACCCTGCCTTGAATGAATAAATTCAATGCCCGGCCTTCACTGCTTTCAAGGGAAAAGAATTCCACATACTAGCGACCCTTTGAGAGAAAAAAATTCTCATTTCCATCTTAAATGGTAGACCTCTTATTCTTAAACCTTGTCTCCTGGTTCTAGACCCTCCTACAAGAAAACTTCCTTCCAATATCTACCCTAACAAATCCCCTCAGGATCTTACATGTTTCAATCAGTTTATGAATTTTGCCCTATCTATTCTCTCAAAAGCCCTCATAATTTGAACGTGACCCCTGAACCTTCTCTAGTCTACAGGGAACAATCCCAGCTTCTCTAGTTTCTTCACATGAGGCTAGGAGAGAGCATGCTGGAGTGAGCTTTAGCACTAAACGTTAAGAAACAGTCAAAAGTAGATTTATAGAAATGCCAGTAAATTGTCTGGCTGCTTTCAAAGTACAGGTCTATACCAAGCTGGAATCTACCTGCACTTGATACACAGTCTGAGCAATATCAGACAATCCATTGGAGATGTATCACAGTATTGTGCGCGCAGGATACAGGTCACTGATCTCGCTCCAGTGGTCGGGTGCCAAGTTTGTCATAGACCCAGTAAGCCCCTATGGCACAGAAGGAGGCTATTTGGTCTATAAAAACCATGCTGGCTCTGTATAAAGCAATACAGTCTGTTCCATTCCCCCACTCTTTCCCTTGGTCAAATGTCTATCTGGTTTCCTTTTAAAATCATTGATTGTCCCCATTCTCACCACCTTCATAGATATCAATTTCCAGGTCACTACCACTCACTGCATACCAAGTTTCTTTCTCACAGACCCCCTTGTATCTCTTGCCCAAAACCTTAAATCTGTGTCCCCAGTAGTTCTCATACCATCAGCTCAAGGGAACAGCTTTTTCTTTGTCCTCTTTATCTAAACCTATCACAATAGTGAACACCTCTAACAAATCTTCCCTCAGTCTCCTTGGCTTCAACAAAAAAAAACACTTCTCCTGAATCAAAGATGTCTTGGAACTGCTTCAACCAAACGCAAAGACGATTTGGTCATTATCAGACAGCTTTGTGTATATTGACGGCTGCTTTCCTTACATTACAGCAATGACTATACTTTCAAAAATATTTGTTTGGCTGTAAAAGACTCGGGGGTGTCCTGAAGGCACTATATAAACGCAAATCTTCTTTTTCACTCTGGCAAAAAACATTGGCGTAAATCTAAAGCCATATTCTATGGTAATATTTTACAAACTATCAAGACTGGCCTAAAACAAAATAGGTCCTTGTTCAACAGTAACATCGAAAAAGCTATCATTATAAATCCTTTAGCTGCTGTACCACCTTGCTGAACTCACTCTTCCCGAAACTGTTCATTAGAGTCCCTTGTTAATTCTATTGAAAGACTGACAGCTGTTTTTTATTTGAGCAGAAACCAAGTGTGGGAGTTGGTGGGAACCTATTTAATAATTTTCTGTGTTAACTACTATAATTTCCATACAAATTCATCCACATTGAGAGGTATAATTTACTATTTGTTCCCAAATACCCTTACTAAAAAAAAACTCTCCAGTTTAATTACACTGAGTGAGTGTTTAGTTCAGGCTATTAAGCATATAATCTGCTCACTTTGGAATTCCCAGTTCCATTTTTTATTAAATCTGTTCTTCTGTTCTACAAGAAATAATTGTCTGTAATTTTTCAGCGAAATCAACCTCACCATTTGGTCATTATGTATAATTATATCCCTCAGAGAGCCCGAAAAAAAAAGAATTAAAAAAAGGTCTCTGCTCTGTATCTCCCACATTGTGATTATCATCTTTTTAAATGTCACTTATGAAATCAGCTTCACGTTCCAAAATTCACCGCAGACCGAGTTCCAATTGTCTTCTTTCACCAAAGTGCTGGTTTTGTTAAATTCACCAAAAAAAAGTTATTCTTAAAAATTTGCTTTTAGCACAACGGATTATCTAGCGTGCTCATTACAGTAAGGAACGGTAACATTAGCAGATTGAACATTTTCTCAATGTGGACACTAAGCACCCGAGGGTAGGTGTAGAATGCAGTGGATTCAGAGAAAATCTCTTTCCCTTTTTATCCCAAAGTGTTGGTCATGGTTCAATTATGCCACCATATTCATGGGTTCAAGTCCCACTCAATAGCAGAGCATGCAATTTAGGATGAATATCCCAGGGCAGTGTGTTTACTGTCAGAGGTTCCATCTTTTGGATATGTCATTGAACTGAGGCCCTGTCTTCCTTCTCAGATCCCTTGGCCATTATTTGAAGAAGAGCAGGGCAGTTCTCCCAGTTTCCTGACCAATATTCATCCCTCAAGCTCTCTCTCTCTCTCTCTCTCTCTCTCTCTGTCTCTCTCTCTCCCCCCTCTCTCTCTGGTACTCCCTCGTAGCGAGGAGGATACTTGCCACAGAATAGAGCCCGCAGCAAGAACCTGTGCATGAAGCCTTTTAACATGGCAAGACTGTTGCACTGCAGATACCACATGATTCTGGCTGACCAGGAGACTCTTACCGCCCGTCATGGGCATATTGGAAGGATTTGCAGTTTAATATTCAGCCCGTTTGACCATATTATGATTGCATCCCTCAACTAATATCACTAAACCAGCTTACCTGGTCATTATCACATTGCTGCTTGTGGGAGCTTGCTGTGCGCAAGTTGGCTGCTGAGTTTCTTAGATTACAACAGTGACTACACTTCAAAAATGCTTCATTGGCTGAAACCCTGAGGTCATGAAAGGTACTATATAAATGTAACTTCTTTCTTGCACCATGATTTTAACTTCAGCCCATTGGATGGCCCAGTGCTTTGCATCACAAATGGACAATACAATGGGATGGCCAGACAAGTCTTGATAGTCCTGTTCTGGCTTGTTATACACTGGCCCTCAACTAGAAGATGAAGAATAGAATTAGCTGTGATAACAGGCATGTCCTTCTAAAACTCAGTCTAGCTTGCCACGCAGCAACCACTTGGGCAAGATACAATAAGGTTGACTTTGAAGCTGCAACTAAACCTGAATTGTACCTTTACAGGACACTATCAGAAAACAAATCAAATGGAATGAAACTTGCATTTACGTACCAGCTTTCATGTCCTCAGGACCTCCCAACACACTTTATTTCACATGAAATGCTTTTTTAAAAATTTGTTCACGGGATATGGGCATCAGGCCAGCATTTATTACCTATCCCCTAAT
Organism: Carcharodon carcharias; assembly: GCF_017639515.1. Lineage (NCBI taxonomy): Eukaryota > Metazoa > Chordata > Chondrichthyes > Lamniformes > Lamnidae > Carcharodon > Carcharodon carcharias. Next base: position 14,691,284 of record NC_054498.1, on the reverse strand, counting down.
TGAGCCCTTGTTCAGAGGGCATTTTAAAAGTCAACTCTGGAGTTACATCTAGGCAGACCAGGTAAGGACAGATTTCCTTCCCTAAAGGACATTAGTGAGCCAGATAGGTTTTTACAACAATCATCAATGGTTTCATGGTAACCATTAGACATTTTGTTTTAAATTCCAGATTTTTATTGAATTCAAATTCCACCATCTGCTATGGACAGGAATGGAATCCATGTCCCCAGACCATTACCCTGGCTCTCTGGATTATGAGTCCAGTGACAATACCACTATGCCATCGCCTCCCCATAATGTGTGGCCAGTATTGTAAATGGAAACAACTGCCACATAAGGGCAGCACCATTGGGCCTGTACATTGTTTCACTATTTTATGAATACAATCACTTACGCACAGTCAAAGATGATAGAAGTGCATTAATAGTCTCTCATGAGATGTACGTTATCCTTTAGCTAAAAGCTATTATCTTAATCCAAAGAACAAGAGTGGCTTTAATTAAATTAGTATGGTTCCACTACATTACTAGCATTGAGGACTGAATGCATCATTTGATTTTAATAAGTAAACATTCTCCACAGCATGGGAGCTCTGCTTATTACATTAGTCATGCAAAACTAGCCACAAGGGACAATAATTAAAAGTCTTAGAAAAATCCCTTTAGCCATCTTCTCCCAGATAAGATTCTTGTACCTGTTTAATTATATTTGCTCAAATAATTTGCATTTTATTTCAAGTCAAAATTATTCTGTATTAACAGCCAAATAAAGGACATATTAAATTAAGAACACAGAAATAGCCAATTGAGCCTCCCGAGTCTGTTCTGCCATTCAATAAGATCATGACTGATCTGAATCGTTGTTCTATTATTCCATCACTGCCTGTCATTATTAGCCCAATGCCATGTTATATAAGCAAACATTTCATGGCGCCACACCATACGAACATATGAACATACGAAATAGGAGCAGAAGTAGGCCATTCAGCCCCTCAAGCCTGCTCCACTATTTAATAAGATCATGGCTGATCTGTTTGTGTTTCAAATTCCACATTCCCATCCACCCCCGATAACCTTGCCTAACAAGAATCTATCTACTTCCACCTTAAATATATACAATGGCCACACCAGGTGCTATAGGGAAGGTGAAGGATCCCATGGCAGAATTGTCCAGGCCAACACTTCTCCCTCAGTCAAAGAAGCATGTTGACTTGGTCATACAACTCACTGCAGATTGTGTGGTCTTTGACCCACTAGTCAAAGTGGGTGTTGTGTTTCCCCACAAAACAGTCAATGGGGGGTGGGGGGGGGGGTGGTGGTGGCTTGCTCATTTGCTTAGCATACAGTTGAGAATAATACCAACAGCAGCAGGTCCAATTCTCATTCTGGCTGAGGTAGGTTTGGCACGAGTCCCCTTGCCCTGCCGAAAGTGGAAAGCAACGACAAACCACTGCCGACTAAAACTGCCAAGAAAGTGGCTCAGGGTGAAGTGTCAGCAGACAATGAGGCAAGGACCTGCCTTTGAACAAAGCACAAATGGAACAGAATGGAATTTATAGTGCTATATAAATGCAAATGTTTCTTTCATGCTGCATTAGGTTCACAGTGACAATATCATTGATTTTTATCTCTGCTTTGCTACACCTACACAAATTCAAACCATCCATCCAAGATAAATAGATAATCAAAGAGTCTTGAAAGAAAACAGAGGATAGGTGCAAAGCAAGTTGATCAGCATTTACTGCTGTGCTATCTAGCTCACCCTAATCCTATCAAGTGTCTTCCCTACTAATCTGGAACAGTAAAGAATATTCTATGGGTGGCTTGTTAGATTGTAGCTCATGCAGATGTTCTGCTTTCAAAGTCCAATCTTCCATGTCTTAATAGCCCAGTACGATCGTCACCATCAACAGTAGCAGCAAGAGAGATATTCTCGGTTCTGTTGGTGGCTTCTTCAAGATACAGAACATGCAGGCAGCTATCCAGACACTGGTGTGCAATGTCATAAAACACTGAACAGGGAAAGGTTTTGCTCTGCAAATGTGTAAATGGTATACAATTTGGCACCTGAAACTGTCATAAAATCAATGCCCAACCCAGGAGTCTGGCAGAGGTCACCCAGGGGGTGGTTGGAGTCTGGAAGAAACTTCCTGAGAGGGTGGTGGAGGCAGGTTCGATCGAGGTATTCAAAAGGGAATTGGATTGCTACCTGAAATGAGAGAATGTGCAAGGTTACGGTGATAAGGCAGGAGAGTGGGACTAGGCAGAATGCCCTTTCAGAGAGCCAGTGCAGACTTGATGGGGGCGAATGGTCTCCTGCATTGTAAAGATACTGTGATACTGAGTCAATACTGCATGCCACAGCTTTGTTTTTTAGAAATGTTTTAATGAACGTGGATGTCACTGAGAAGGTCAGCATTTGTGGTCCATCCCTTGAGAATTGCTGACTTCTTGAACTGCTGCAGTCCATGTGGTGTAGGTACATCCACAGTGCTGTTAGGGAGAGAGTTCAGGATTTTGACCCAGCGACAGTAAAGGAACGACAATATATTTTCAAGTCAGGATGGTGTGTGGCTTGGAGGGGAACATGCAACAGGTTGTGTCCCCATGTGACTGCTGCCCTTGTCCTTCGAGGTGTTGATGGTAGCAGGTGAGTTGCTGCAGTGCATCTTGTAGATGGTACACACTACTGCCACTATGTGTCAGTGGTGGAGGGATTGAATGTTTAAGGTGGTGGATGGGATGTTGATCTAGGAAAGCTGCCTTGTCCTGAGTGGTGTTGAGTTTCTTGAGTGTTTTTAGAGCTGCACTAATCGTGGCAAGTAGAGTGTATTCCAACACACTTGTGACTTGTACATGGTGGACATGGTGATTGGGGAGTCAGGGGGTGAGTTACTCACCATGGAATTCCTAACCTGTTCAAGGAGAAAGCATGTGGGAAAAGATTCTGTTTACCAATTACAACCCTGACCGATGGCATCTGTGCCTAACCCACCGACAACTACAATCAAAAATATGCAAGAACCAGCATGTTTATTTGGGATGCTGAAAGAATAGTTCAGGGTGTTTGGACTACTCAATGTTGAGCAGGATAGTATTCATATTTCCAAAACTTATTTGCAGAGAAATTCCTCCCAGAAAACAGAAAGCAGTTGAGCAATGATTTATTTTCCATGATATACTTGACATTGTTGCCCTCATTAATGGAATCTTCTCTAAAGTGGATATCAGATACCTACACTTTTCACTGGACTGGAGAGTTATCCAAAAGCTCCAGCAGAGTTTCTAATACAAGACCTGAATTAATGAGCATTGAATTAGATCAATCATTTGGCAGCCCTGTTCCACCTCACTCACTCATCATCATTGTCAAAGGGCATGGAGAAAAGTGTGCCTCTATTATTACAAACAAACATTATTATTGATGGTTTAGCCTTACTTGTTGATCCCGTTTCATTACCCACCAGCAACAGCAGTTCATAAAAGATAACCAAAAGCTCCAGCCACATTTTTCACTTAAGAAGCTCCGACATTTTAGTCTTGCCCACGAGCAAAGAAGCAAGGAGAGCGAGCAGTTCAAGACTGTTTCTGGCAGTTTGTTACAGAATACCACTGACAGGAGCTTTTCCAGCCAGTTTCTTTCCTTCCAGGCTGCAGAATAATGTGTGGAGATTCGAGAAGGGCCCTGAAAAAGGGACATTAAAAACACATTGAACTGTTACTTGCTCGCAATAACAGAACCATTTTAACCACTTAAAGATCTGCAAAAGAAAGATGATTTACACTACACAGTCTTTGGGAACAATCACTTCTACTTACGCATGCACTGTACAGGCACAAACTAAATAACGCATTTATATTAATAGAATGGTCTTGCAGCCAAAGGATGTTTTTTTCTAATTCGTTCTTAGGATGTAAGTGTCACTGGTAAGAGCAACGTTTATTGCCCATCCCTAATTATGAGGGGTCTAGATAGGGTAGACAGGAAAGTCTTGTTTCCCCTAGTTGAGGGGTCAATTACCAGGAGGCATAGATTAAAGTGATAGGTAGAAGGATTAGAGGGGGCATGAGGAAAAACTTATTCACGCAGAGGGTGGTGGGCATCTGGAATTCACTGTCTAAGTTGGTGATTGAGGCTGAAACACTCAACTTGCATAATAGGCACCTGGATCTGCATCTGAAGTGCTGTCATGTGCAAGGATACAGGCCAGGTGCTGGACAGTGGGATTAAAATGAGCAGCTGGTTTCTTTTTTCTCGTTTTGGCCAGTGCAGACATGATGGGCTGAATGGCCTCTTTCTGCAGCATAACGTTTCTATGGTTCTATTTCCCTCGAGCAGGTGGTGGCGAGTCACTTACAATTTAGCGTGTGCTGAACCATTTTGAAGGGCAATTAGAGTCAACCACATTGTTGTGGGTCTGCAGTCACATTTCAGTCAGTCTGGGTAAGGCCGGCAGACTTCCTTCCCTGAAGGACATTAATGAACCAGATGGGTTTTTATAACAATCCGGTAGTTTCATAGTCATGATTAATGAGGCTAGCATTTTATTCCAGATTTATGAATTAATTGAATTTAAATTCCCCAACTGATACAGGGGAATTTGAACTCATATCTCTGAAACTTCAGTCCAGGCCTCTGGATTACCAGTCCAACCGTTTCGCTACCATGTTTCAAGAATGGCATTGAATCTGCTACAATTCTCCAAACTCAACAAGTCATTAATGGAGAAAGGCACAAAGAACAGTCTGGTAGTGAGGTCCGACAGTCTCAGTGTACCAGGCCATCAACTGATAGGAAATAGGAGCTATATACATGAATCCTATCAGGTGAGTCCAATTCTTCACTACTAAATACTGAGGGAGCGCTGCAGTGTTAGGAAGCATTAGGGTAAGATTGACATAAAAGATCCCCTTACTATTTTGCAAGTGCTTCTGTAAACTTTGGGCCATCCTGAGATTGTGAAATGTGCAATAAAAACATAAGGTTGCCTTTCTATTTTTTTTATTAATTCATGAGATGTGGGCTGGACCAGAATTCATTGCCCATCCTTTGAGAAGGTAGTGGTGAGCTGACTTCTTGGACCACTGCGGTCCATGTGGTGTAGGTACACCTATAGCGCTGTTAGGGAGTTCCAGGATTTTGACCCAGTGACAGTGAAGGAACAGTGATATATTTCCAACTCAGGATGGTGAGTGACTTGGAGAGGAACTTCTAGGTGGTAGTGTTTCCATCTATCTGCTGCCCTTGTCTTTCTAGATGGTAGTGGTCCATTGGTTTGGAAGGTGCTGTCTCAGGAGCCTTGGTGAGTTCATGCAGTGCATCTTGTAGATGGTACACACTGCTGCTACTGTACATCAGTGGTGAAGGGAGTGAATGTTTGTGGATGTGGTGCCAATAAAGTGGGCTGCTTTGTCCTGGATGGTGTCAAGATTCTTGAGTGCTGTGAGAGCTGCACTCATCCAGTCAAGTGGGAAGTATTCCATTACGCTCCTGACTTGCGCCTTGTAGATTGTGGACAGTCTTTGGGGAGTCAGGAGGTGGGCTCTCATCGCAGGATTCCTAGCCTCTGGCTTGCTGTTGTAGCCACTGTATTTATATGGCTAGTCTAGTTCAGTATCTGGTCAATGGTAACCCCCAGGATGTTGATAGTGGGGGATTCAGGTGCTATCAATGACCTTCCTTCCATCATAAGGTCAGAAGTGGAGTTGTTTGCTGATGACTGCACAATGTTCAGCACCATTCGCAGCTCCATTAGTGCCATTGACCGTCAAGGGGGGGATGGTTAGATTCTCTCTTGTTGGTCATTGTCTGACACTTCTGTGGCGCAAATATTACTTACCACTTGTCAGCCCAAGCCTGGATATTTTCCAGGTCTTGATGCATTTGAACATGGACTGCTTCTGAGGAGTTACAAATAGTGCTGAACATTGCGCAATCATCAGTGAACATCCCCACTTCTGAACTTATGATGGAAGTGTGATGCCAGATATTTAGACTGTAGGTTCCAACAATTGGTGGATTGTATCAAACAGCATGCCCCTTCAGCTATTCACAACAGACAAAGTACTGACCGTACCCAACCAGCCCGTGCTTGCAAAACTCAAAATATAGTGTTCGACATTAGATGTGACTCCAGGATTGGACAATGCCTGCTAAACAATCCTGATTACGCTAAGAATTACACTGACAACCAATTTAAAGCTGTCAGCCAGGCTTGCAGTGTGGCTCGCTTACACATGCTAGAAGCCACATATATTCACACACACTGCCCTGCCCTTTGCAGACAGAAGAAACATGCCCAACTTTGTAACTTTTTCAACTAAGAAAAAGCTTAGGGAGCAGTCATTCCCTGGCTCATTCCTCAGGGTAATGTATTTAATAGAGTAGGCCTGCCCATTTGGAACAAAAACAGAATTACCTGGAAAAACTCAGCAGGTCTGGCAGCATCAGCGGAGAAGAAGAGTTGACGTTTCGAGTCCTCATGACCCTTCAACAGAACTTGAGTTCAAGTCCAAGAAAGAGTTGAAATATAAGCTGGTTTAAGGTGTGTGTGTGGGGGGCGGAGAGATAGAGAGACAGAGAGGTGGAGGGGGGGGGTGTGGTTGTAGGGACAAACAAGCAGTGATAGAAGCAGATCATCAAAAGATGTCAACGACAATAGTACAATAGAACACATAGGTGTTAAAGTTAAAGTTGGTGATATTATCTAAACGAATGTGCTAATTAAGAATGGATGGTAGGGCACTCAAGGTATAGCTCTAGTGGGTTTTTTTTTTTATAATGGAAATAGGTGGGAAAAGGATCTTCCGACTAGGGACTTTACAGCCTTCCAGACTGAATATTGAATTCAACAACTTTAGGTCATGAGCTCCCTCCCCCATCCCCACCCCCTTTGTTTCCCCCTTCCTTTTTTTTCCAATAAATTATAAAGATTTTCCTTTTCCCACCTATTTCCATTATAAAAAAAATAAAAAAAACCCCACTAGAGCTATACCTTGAGTGCCCTACCATCCATTCTTAATTAGCACATTCGTTTAGATAATATCACCAACTTTAACTTTAACATCTATGTGTTCTATTGTACTATTGTCGTTGACATCTTTTGATGATCTGCTTCTATCACTGCTTGTTTGTCCCTACAACCACACCCCCCCTCCACCTCTCTGTCCCTCTATCTCTCCGCCCCCCACACACACACCTTAAACCAGCTTATATTTCAACTCTTTCTTGGACTCGAGCTCAAGTTCTGTCGAAGGGTCATGAGGACTCGAAACGTCAACTCTTTTCTTCTCCGCCGATGCTGCCAGACCTGCTGAGTTTTTCCAGGTAATTCTGTTTTTGTTTTGGATTTCCAGCATCCGCAGTTTTTTTGTTTTTATCTCTGCCCATTTGGAATTTGAATAAAGCTGGGCAGTTAACAGCTCCATGCTGCATTCACCATGGCAACATCTCCACCAGAGTCCACTTTCCACACAGTCAGCACTCTCTTCTCATGCAGTATAAATTGTTGCTCCCCCTTTACAGTTGGTAATTTCTTGCAAGCTATCCTGAGTGCAAGATGAAAAGCTTCGACAGCATATCTCTTTTACCGGCAATACTCAGTTCTGTACTACCAAATGACTATATGGCTGTTTCAGCCTCTGCTTCACAGTGACCAAACCTGAGACTGTCAGCTGATGATTCACTTAATTGTGTGGAACAGTTCGAATTCTGGACTTGGCCTCACCTGATCCACTATCAAGGGGTGATTTGATTTAAGTATACAAGATCCTGAACAGGCTTGACAAGGTGGATGTTGAAAGGATATTTCCTGTTGTGGGTGAGCCCAGAACTAGGGGGCACTGTTTTAAAATTAGAGGTCGCCCTTTTAGGTCAGAGATAAGGAGACATTTTCTCTTTCAGAGGGTTGCGTGACTTTGGAATTCTGGCTCAGAATGTGATGGAGGCGGGATCATTGAATACTTTTAAGGCAGAGATAGACAGATTCTTGTTAGGCAAGGGAATCAAAGATTATCAGGGTTAGATGGGAATGTGGAAATCGAAACACAAGATCATCAGCCGTGATCTTATTGAATGGCGGGGCAGGCTCGAGGGGCTGAATGGTCTACTCCTGTTCTTATCACTTATATTCTAACTTCAAATACGGGATTTAATCCAACTTTATTTTTGCTGCTCACTTTATTTTTGTCAGGGCCATAAATACGAGATGGTCACTAATGAGCCCAATAGGGAATTCAAAACAACTTTGCTAGCCAGAGAGGGGTCAGAATGTGAAGCCTGCTATGACATGGAGTATGTGAGATGAATACCTTATGGGGAAGCTAGAAAAGTATATTAGGGAGAAGATTATGTGGATCGAGCAGGAGGTTCATATGGTGCATAAACGCCAACATAGATCAATGGACCAAATGGCCTGTTTCTATACTGTGAATTCTAGGTAATTTTGCATCTATGCAATTGTTCCTGCTAGTGCCCATTAACGTAGTTGCCAAATCTCCTGGAAGGGTTAAATAGCTGTTAAAATAAAGCATAAATTAATTTTATGCATTAAGGTTGTTCTGATATGGTTACATTCTGTGTCCCTTTTAAATTGGCAATCTACAAACTTTGGTTATCGCTATAACCAGAGAGAACATCTTGATCAATTGTGCAATAAGTGCAGAAAAGCAGCATATAAATGATCCAACCCCCACAACAACTAGCAGCCTCTATTTCTCTATTAATATGTCTATGAAAGATATATACACACAGTCAAAGATGTTAAAGCACTGGGATTAAATAATAGAAAGTAAAAATTGAGGTGGAGGAAGGAAGAATATAAATATAAAGAAACTGTTCGAGCAGTAGTTTCAAATTCTTACTTTCAAAGAGGAGTTTTTGAAAGAACTTAACAAATTCTGCTGCTTTTTAATAGCATCGACAGGAAGATGGTTAAGAGGTGGCTCAAAGTAATTGGTTCATTTCAAAACATTTGTTGTCGGGTGGATTATTCTTGTGCTGTTTTGTGGTATAAGCAGCAGCTGCTAGACTGAAGCAGATAGGTTGAATGGCACATTGACAGAACGAACCTTTTGTGCAAGAGAGAAATAGTTGGAGACACGTAGCTCTTGCCAAGTTAGGGGTAGTGCTTTGTGCCACAAGGTCATTGTTTTTACAAACTAAAATGGAACAGAAAGTGCTCGCTTTCAGAAGTACAATCAGGTACTAAATAAGATGTGCCTGACATAGGGCATATTTTCACTCCCAAATTCTCTTGGGTTTGCATCTGAGTGTGCCAATGGAAACAGCTTTAGCCACCAAAAATGCCCATGTGTGGGTAATTGATCCTGTAGGTTTAAGAAAAATACAACAAAGTTTGGAATTAATTCTGTTGGTCTAAACAAATAAGCAAAAATTCCCCTGTGACAAAATACACATTTAAGGTAATTTTTTGAAAAAATTCAATATTTTAAAAATGTGACTAACAAAAGGTGCGATGTTGGTTCAGAGTGCAAATGGACCATTAAATCAGTGTGCACCACTGCTCCAAGCATGAAAAATGGATTAATAACCATTAGCAAAGGCAACGTTAGTTTACTAGAGCTATCAATGATGTGCCCATGTGCCTCAGCTTAATAGCCAAAGCAGTATATGCGTATTGGGCTGCGGATCAGATGTAGCACTGGCAAGTTTAAGGTGGGAAGAGTTTGAGCCATCACTGCACTTGTATTGTACAGCAACCACTTGCATTTATATAGCACCTTTACGATAGTGAAAATATCCCAAGAAATAAAAAGGAAATGAGGATATAAAGCGGCTTCATAAAGGGGAAGTAACCAACAGAGCTGCAGATATGTTATCTAAATATTTTTCAGGTACTTCTATTAAGGCTTATTAGACATTTTCTCAAGGGTGCTTTTGTTTAGAGATGGCTAAAATCTGTTCCAAAATCATCAATTGGACTTTCAAATTGCAGTGGCTGAACAGACAACATATATGTGGGGGGATTTAGTCTGGTGGGAGGTTGGTGGTTGGGGCCTTCCTCTCTCTGGACCGATTAAGACCTTGGCAGGAAGGCACAATGACCCCACATATATGTGGCTAATTCCCACCTAAAAATCCAGCACCTAGGATTTACCCAATGTTAACCCTGTGTGGCTTTTGAACAAAAAATATGTGTAGATGGGAGTGGGAAGGGGAGAGAAAAACAGGAACCATAAATCTCAACAGGCAGATGGGAGCTCACTAACATCTCTTTCAAAACACGTCTCTGACTGTGTAACAATCCCTCAGTACTGCACTGAAGTGTCAGCCTAGATTGTGCGCTCAAATCGTGAGCTTTTGTGGGAATTTGCGACTTGGAGGAGAGATTTAGTGGAACGACAATCCAGCTAAATAATGGTACATTTATACTTCAAGTTTAGCACCAGCCTGAAGCAGCTTTAGCTATACTGGATTTAGTAAGGAGTAATGAACCAGAGCTGGTTAACAATCTGACTCAGGGTAAAGTGACCAGAATATGATTATATTTGGTTTTAGGTTTGAGATGGGGAAGCTACAGTCACTATGATTTGAAATTTAAGTAAGACAAACTTTGAAGGGGCGAGAAATTAAATGACTGCAATAAACTAGTTGGAACTCTTCATGGATAAACCTGCAGAAGTATACAATAGAAGGCCAGTACGTCGCCTTGCAATCAAAGGCTCCATTTGTGCGGCTAAACAACCATTTCAAAAAGGAAGGCAGGAGAAACAAGGGGCGGAATTCAATGCCCACCTCCATGGTGAGTTTGGCCGGTGGGTAGGGGGGATTTTTCAGGTGGAAGGGTGGCGGATGGGTCCTTCCTGTCTCTGGCCCAATTAAAACCTCGGTGGGAAGGCCCCGTGGATGGCTTTCCCACCTGGCCACCAACTCTGCTGCCATGGCATTAACCCAGTGGCTGGCAGAGGCTCTCCAGGAAGGGAGCATGAACAGCAAACCTGTGCAGAGTTGCTTGCAGGCTTCTGGGGTCACCCCTCAATGTCTGATCGAGGGAGCCAGCATTGGAGGGAGGAGGAGGAGCTGCTGAGAACCATCCCCTACCCTCGCTGCTGTCCTCCACCCGACAACCCTCCCACTATCGCTCGCTTACCTGTGGCCTGGGATCCAGCAATGTTACTAGCCTATGGGTGGGTGTGGTACTGGCAGCAGTCACAGTCTCTGACTGGCGCTGCTATTCAACAGGGCTGCCAGCCTCTGATTGTCCAGCTCCTCCATGGAGCTTGTGTGGGGAGTTTTTTTAAAATGTATTTATGGGATGTAGGTGTCACTGGCAAGGCCAGCATTTATTGCCCATCCTTAATTACACTTGAGAAGAGTACGGCATAGTTTCACAGATGATACCAGGGCTTAAAGGGTAACTTATCAGGTTGGATTGCATAAACTTGGCTTGTATTCCTTTGAGTTTAGAAGGATGAGGGGTGATCTAATTGAGGTGTTTAAAATAATTAGATTCGATAGGGTAGATAAAGAGCAACTGTTTCCTTTGGTGAGAAAATCCAGAAGAAAAGGTTATAACCCTTAAAATCAGAATGTGATAAAATCAGAAAGCACCCTTTCACACAACGACTAGAGGAAATATGGAATGCAAATGCCAAAAGGCTGTGGATGGTGAACCAATTGAAATTTGCAAGTTTCAGATCAATAGATTTTTGTTACATGAGGGCATCAAAGGACAAAGAGCAATGACCAGTTAATAGAGTCAGGGAGCAAATCACCCATGATCTTATTGAATGGTGGAGCCGGCCCAACAGGCTAAATTGCCAACTCCTGCTTCTATATTATCATAGAGATAGCAGGTCATAATCTAATCTTAAGGGCTGTCTTAAAATCTTGCTACAAAGGATGCCTCAGCTTTAAAAACTAAGATTAAATAAATTAATGAAGGTTAATGAAAGTCTGGGCATTATTTGCCTTATAAAATAAATTCTTAACAAGAAAGAGATTGAGTTTTCTTCATTCTTAACCTGCTAGCTAATAGTATAGTCAAATATATCCCAGGACACATTTGCCAAGTCATTGCCTGGGAATAGATGCCTTGCCACAGAAAATAATTACGTGCATCCTTAATTGTGATTTGGGTGTTACAAAGATCCAGTGGTGTAGACATAGTTAAATCTGCATTAGACTTCTGAAGGATGAGATGTCAGAGACTGTGTGTATAATCTCTTTGAAAAAGTAAATTTCCAACTTTTTTTTAAAAAGATGAGAACGAGCAATTTTCCAATCCGAATAGAAAATGTAGAAAACAATGGTTTAAAGTTCACCCTCTAAACTTACTGAGTCTTGCATCCCAGCTAGGTGTCTCTGAAAAGGAAGATTTGTTGAAATTACTTATAGACAACAGAAGCATTTTAAAGCTTGATGTCCATGAGCTTCAGTTTTAAGGGTGCACAAAGCTCCCAGGGTTGAAGAGATGCAAGTAGTAGCAGACATCTTTCTGACAAGTGCTCTGGTCAAAACAACCTTTGAAGGAAGCTTAAACAACATTAGTGACCTAATTTAGGTAGCATTAACTTTGTCCCAATGCTTCATTATATAATTACCTTAAAATCTGCTGTTGCCAAGGCCTTAGGCAAAAGGTGAGCCTGTTAACAATTTCAGTCTCAGTGAAAAGACAGCCCCTAGCCTGCCAATTCAGGCCTATGATGGTCTCGTTACCTGCTACAACTTGTAATTATACAGCAGTAGCCTGGGCCTCTGGATTATTAGTCCAGTGACATTACCATTATGTCACCGCCTCCCCCTATACAAGTGCTTATTGGGGCATGAGTTCAAAAAATAAATCTGGAATATAAAGCTAGTCTCAGTAATATTGACCATGAAGCTAAAGTTGATTGCTGTAAAAACACATTTGGTTCACTTATGCCCTTCAGGAAAGTAAATCTTCCATCCTTGTTGCGGCCTACATGAGTCCAGACCCAGAGCAATGTGGCTGATTCTTAAATGCCCTTCAAAATGGCCAACCAAGCCATTCTGTTCAAGAGCGATTAGGGATAGGTAACAAATACTGGCTTTATCAGTGACACCCGCATCCCATAAAAGCACAAGCTAAGAGTTAGGAGCACTGGAGTAGCTTATCATATTATTTCTTACTTAAGAAGGGATATACGTATTGGAAACAGCTCAAAGAAGGTTCACTTGGCTGAATCCTGGGGTGATGGGATCGTCTTATGAGGAAAGGTTGGCCAAGTTAGGCCTATACACATTGGGGTTTAGAAGAATGAGAGGTGATCTTATTGAAATACAAGATGATTCTGAGGGGACTTGACAGGGTGGATGCTGGGAGGGTGTTTTCCTTCAGGGAGGGGCACAGTTTAAAGATAAGGGATCTCCCATTTAAGATGGAGATGAGAATTTTTTTTCTCTCAAGGGTCGTTAGATTTTGGAATTCTTTTCCCCAGAGAGCAGTAGAGGCTGGGTCATTCAATATATCCAAGGCTGAGTTAGACAGATTTTTGATTGAGGGTTATGGGGAACAGGCAGGAAAGTTAAGGCCACGATCAGATCAGCCATGATCATATATTCAATTGTGCAGGATCCAGGGGACAAATAGCCCACTCTTGCTCCTATTGCTTATATTAGTTTCATATCATTGAAGTGTTTTAAAAGCAGAAATTCACACATGTAACAGCAATAAAGCTCTATAAATTCAAACCACCATGTGTTTATGAAGGCCTGGCTCAAACAAATCTACCAGAATTCCCTGAGGAGGTATTTAAAGGCAATTGATGAGTGGGAAGATGCAGCACATTGTGTATCTTGGCTTTCAGACTTGTCTAAATTGAAAACCCAGGGGATCCACAATGAAGTTGTAAATTGGATTATTAATTGCCTAGATAAATGGAAAGCAGAATAGCTGTCAATGGTAATTGATCTAATTGGGCTGCAGTGACCAGCCAAGTCCCCGGGGACCAGTCATCTGATCCTTGCTTTACAGAATATTTTTAAATGAACTGAATGAAAGTATAGAAAAATGTCAATGCTCACCAAATTAAATTGAATTGAAAAGTTGGAAACTCTGAGGAATGGGGTTTCATTAAAACAGATCCAGCAATTCTACAGATAAATCCACATAGAAATTTATGTTAACACATGTATAATGAAGTTTCCAAACAAAATTCTACAATTGATTACAGTACAGATTTTTACTGTCTCGCCAATCCCGATTCTGGACAAATCATAACATACACAAATATTATAAATAAAATTTCGGTCATAAACCTAATCTTATGCAGAAAGAGTTGCAGTTATTCTGCACCTTTCATGACCTCAGGAAACACAAAACTGCTTTTGATCCAATGATGGACTTTAACTGTAGCCACTGTTTACTTTAGGTTAATCTTTGCACTGGAAGCAGACAATCACTTTTAAAATTGTATTCATGTTCACATATCATTGTAATAAGATAAAAGTGGCTTCTAATGTGTTCAGTTGTTTTAAATGGTGAAGGCATTTGGACAGATCACTTAAAATATTTCCCGATAGCTGCTGGTTTAAGATGATTATGAGTTTTGCACCCCATCCAAAGTTCTAGAAACAATTTTAATTTGATTCTGGGAGGAAACCAAGCTATTCAGTTTGAATCTGTTAATTCACCGGGAGCTCTGGTCCCTAGACCAGCAAGCAAGCTGCAAGTTTCAAATACTGCAGATATTTGACAGCATGATGCAATTCGATATACTCCGGTCCTGATTAGAGGATACCAGGAGGACATCTCAGGGAGGATCTTGTTCTTGAGGTCATTAACAGGTAGGAAATTAAGCAATGAACCTATGAAAGTTATTGTTCAGGAACCTCAGGATTATTTTCTCTAAGACCATTAGCAAAAGAGTATTTCCTGTTTATTTTCTATATTAAATGAGGGATATGTTTTGAATACTAATTTGGATCAGCTGTATTGCCTTTGCTAATGTGCATCTATTATTAAAAATACATTTTTCTATGAAATAATTTTGAAGAATTGAAAACCAAGAACTTCATTACATTTTTAAAGAGCATGAAATCATTGTGAATCCATTACTACAGAACTTCAATATTTATCACAAACATTGCTGCCACATTCAGGATCCATCTATAAATGAGCTAAATATTTGTATTCTGAAGCAAAATTTCTGCACAAAGGCTAATTAGTTGTGTAGGCCAAATTCTTCTTCAGTTTTCTGTGACATAGATGTCAGATAAATATTTTACCTTTAAAGCGTCTCCCTCCCAAATCTTTAACATTGAACTTCTAAGGATGTCAGCATTGCGTTTGGAATGCTTCCTGCGCTTTGAAATTATGCACTTAAAATTCCCTCTTTAGGATTAGTTGGCTAATTCTTCTGCTTGTAATTAGAATCAGATTATATACGCCCTGAAGAAATGCTAATTTTCACAGTTTAAAATTCAGGGATAATTTTTTTCCTCTCAAATATGTTCCATTATTTATAATTTCAGCACTGTATCCCAACTTAGCAATTCTTAATTAAGCCAACCATAGCAATTCGTACTATTAAATACTATTTTGGAGATGGGTGTATGTACCTCTATTGATGGAGTCATATTATTCTGGTGAGATGGGAATAAGAATTTGCAACACAACTTCAAAAAGGCAGAAAAAGATGAAAAAAATTGGGTTTTACCATTTTATTTTTCCAGAATGACATTGACACATTGAGATGTACTGGAATGACAGTGATATAATTTCTCAATAGGAAAAAAAGGTAGATACTCAATTTTGAAGAATTATTGTACTGTAAAAAGTGATAAAACAATACAGACAATACTTTCTATAGAGCATATGTATTAGCACAGTAGCTATTAAATAACACACATACAGTGACAATTCTTTAGCTGTTTTTGTAGAAATGCTCTTTTCTAAAGCAGTAGAGATCTGTTAACAAGTCACACTGTGCAGTTAGATTGAGTGTAATTTGGGAGCCAAACAGTGAACCTCCAAGTGATCAAAACAGCAGTGCTGTGGTTAATAGGGACATGTATTAATGTTTTTGCATAAGCTAAGGACTTAGAAGAAACATAACATAGGCCCACAAAGCTGTTTCAAATTATTATTCATAATTAAGATACTGGATATCAATACTGAATTAATGCCTCAACTGTATCACCAAATTAAACTCCAAAAGCCACCATTAGAGATACAAATTTCCATATAACCTCAGCACACAAAGTCTCAATGAAGCGTCGTTAAGATCATGTTACTTTTTATATTTACATATTTTCAAGTGCTTTTGGATGATGAAACATGGTACAGATAAATGGTCAACGTTATTCACCGGAACTGTACCCATGGCAGCTCTAATTTCTCAAAAGTGTTTCTTTTAAACATAATGGATACATTTTTCATTTTCTGTCATGATTTCCTAAGTTTATTTACTCTAACACAGCCCTCTGCCTGGGATTAACCATATTTAGAGTTCAATTTCTCAAATTGAGGTTTTAATAAATATGTATTATTTAATAAGCAGCATGAGGGACACATTCCTGGGTCCTGGCTTTCAAAATCAATTGAAATTGGTACCTTCAAAAACAGCCTTCACAATAACAAGTTTAGACTCTTTAACAATGCAATGTTCATCTTAAAAAAAAACTACTGCAATTGGACTTGAAAGCAAAAGCAAGAGCCATTAAAAATGCTCCTGGGTGAAATGAGGGGGGATTTTATCAGGCAAGTTAGTTGCTCGATCTAAACTGGTTTACCAAAAAAAAAAATTGTAAACAGCTCCACCAATGTCATCGTTCCCATTTTGTGACAGACACTGTGCTGGGACCCCTGCTACAAAAAGAAACTTTCTTGGACTCAAACTTACAATTAGGCTTGAAGAATTTAAATAGATTAAACTAACTATGAGCAAGGAAAAAAAAAGCTATTGCTGAGTTCCTGAAGGTTCACATCTGCGTAGCACTTGAAGCAGGAAACATGCAGCAAAAAAAAAGTGAATTAGATCACTGCAAATAAACAGCACCAGGCAGCTGGGCACATTAAAAATGAATTAAAAAAAATAGAGAGAACAATCGTGCGATTGCATTTCCTTAAAGGATGTTTTAAAAACACAAGAACTGTAATTGATGCTACATACCCACAATATATTGGTAGCACTATCCTGCATCAAGCTGCCAGGAGTGTCAGTTTTTATATTAAATCACCTATTAAAATGCATAGGAATGGATTAATAAAATGTCAACATAAACCTATTTCATTGTCATAGCTTCTTCATGAAACAAAAATAGTATCACAAAGCAGGACAATTGAAATCAGGGTACATTCCAACATACTTTGCGTGTAAGGAAAGAAAATAAATACTGTATCAGCACAGGGGCAACTTGCTTGACTGAATCTTCAGAGTCCAGGCCAGCAGTGAGGTATCCAATCCATTCAAATCGGATAATTGCAGCTCCATTTATTCATTCGTTTATACAGTTCTGTGGTGGGAAAATATTCAGCTAACATGCTGGTGATTTTTTTGATACCCACAGGCAATGGGTGAGGTATCTTGTCGCCAGTACAGATTCAAGAAATTTTACCTCAGTGCAGCTGGAATCAGGCAGCTTAAAGTGGTGCTGAATAAAAATATTCTTGGCTCTAGGCATCCTTCCACTATGGTGAAAAATAGTTACTATCAGCACCTAGACCAAATCCCCCCTATCATTACTTTTAAATACTAAAAAACTCAAACTAATGTGCGCTTTACAGTCAATTATAAATTCAAGTAGCAAACCCAATTATTTGATGAGAAAAACACAAAAATATTTCTTCTCTACAAGTCTGAGTTAGCCAATAGCTCCTGTTTACTTGCAAGATATTGAGGTGCCAGAAGGCGACTGTCAATTGGTCCCAGTGTTAGATAAATTGCTTCATACAAACAAATCATTTCATCCAAGCAAATACCTCATATGTGATTATAGATGCAGATTCTGTAGCAATGTAAATCCCCTATAGTTAAGGGATAACAATGAGAAAAATTGCATTAATTTTTGATTGCACAGTACAACTAGGCCTAGGGTGAAATGAAGCACCTGAACTCATTATGATGTAGATTAATGGGGGCAGTCCATATTTTTAGGCAAGGATTTCTGCATATAATCAAGCAGCAGTTAGAACAGTGTTCCAAAACTTCAACTATTTACACCAAATTTTCAAGACAATGAAACAACTCTAAAAATAATTTTACTGTGAAACATACTATGGGCTTCATAACTTGTGAAACAAATGTGTAGGAATTTCAGCTTTGTAAGCCATCAGTGTTCAGTGTTTATTCAACCATTACTCACTCTTATTGTACAATGAAAACAGCATTTCTTTTACTTAAATGTAGCTGTGCTCAAAGTGCTGCAACGTTCCTCATAAAATAATATTCTGGGTCTTGACCCCATCTTTACACAGACAGAACGTTTTCTAAGTGCTAGTATCTGCAAAATATAATCAGAACATTAGTCTAGGATCAAGAATCAAAAATTCTATCAAAAAATGTTCTAAATCTGAAATTTGGGGAATAATACGATACAAGCAGCCAGAGCAGAGGATGGTGTCTGCAAAAAAGCATCTTTTAAAAAAGATGCAAATTGACAAGTTGTGCAAAACAAGATACTGCCTTTATCATGGAGAGCATTACTTCTGTAGTCGCCAGGAAAAAAAAGGTCAAAACAGCTTCAAGTATGTGTGCAACCCAAAACACCAGAGACATACCATCTAGAACACATGCAGACAATTTGTACAACTTATACCAAGCCCGCACTACCACCACAGCCACAGTTTGAATGTACACCTTAAATACTCTTATGTACACCTCATATACTCAATCTTAATTCACACGATAATTTTAGCGTAGTTTCTTCTTATCTTAGATTATATTTAACATTTATACAAAATTAATTCACTTAATGCCTCTTCCCAAATATGAATGTTTTAGATTTGAACATTACAGCAGCTTTGCAAAGAAATTACGCTTCACAATACTGATCAAGGTTAATCAGGAAATTTGTAAGAATTGGTAAATACATTGGAATAAGTGTTTTGTTCTTAAATCAACTACAAGCCAATTTTTTTTCCAGATTTTACTATTGTGTTGTACAAATACAAGGACAGGCAGGTAACTTTATAGATTTAACCAGAGACCCTGCAATTTGCAATAGATTCTCCAGAACAGATAATAGGAACTTAGAGGTTTTCCTCTTATTTGGTTTGAAGGAACAACATTAACTTGTCACACCTCTGCATTTGATTCCATGAGCAAGTGTCATAAATGCCATATGTTCGCTTGCTCTTCATGTTTAGTTTTGCATCCCTGAACCTACCTATCTACGTTTCTGTCTCCTGCATTGATTAATGGCTTTGCAGACTTCAATGATCTTGAATTATTAAAGATAAATCACGGATGACAAAACACATTTCCACATAGCAAAAGATTTTGCAATTAAACTGAAGTCTCAAATGGAAACTAAACTGATGATTTTCCATCTAGAACACGTAGAATACAGCAATGTAGATGCAAGAAAAAAAGTTATGCTTATTGCTTGTAGTTATATATTCAAGTCCAGGTCTAGTGGCCCTATATTTAATGTGTATTAGCTCCCTGGCCATCTTTTGCCCCATCGTATTAGTGGCTCTCCGAGGGACTCTATTTTAGAGGAGCTACATGAGGGAAAAGACAAGGACGTGGAATGGAAGGCAAGGAAAAGAGGCCAGTAAAAACGCTAAGGATAGGAAACAGTAATATTACTGGTATACTTCCTAACATTTCAGTATTATGTTGGGCATTGCTACTTCCTCTTTTCTCCTTTGGGAATCAAAGGCTTGGACACCTTTTACAGCCTGGATACTTCAGTGTGCTCCAAGCTAGAAAAAATATGAATGCTTTAAAATGAAACAAACCAAGAACATAACCAGAACAAATTAAATGATAAAAAGCAATACAGTAACTAGTTTGAAAAGCTAATCTCCTTGTAACTAACAATTAGTGTTCCAGGCTTCAAATGCAAGGTAAAGCATGACTACATTGCAAAGACGTAGTTCATTCAAATGCGAACCAAATTCCAGAGAAGTTTAACAAGTGTTTAAAAAGAAGTATATGATAGTGCTTGCAATTGAAACATGATACAAGAGCACAAACTAAGAATCCAGTATTAGCAGTGCATATATAATCGAAGTCTATTAAACAAGCAGATCCATTCCTTAAATAAAAACTCCAAAATAAATCTCACTTCAGTAAGTGCACGGGCAAGAAAACAATCTGGAACATGAGCAATTCAAACTAATTTTTCCTATGTATTATCTGGGTTCTTAGCTCAATAAATACTTTGGGTGTATTGAAGCTACCAAGACAGAATGGTTACAAATTATAAAATGCAAAATACTGTGAATGCCAGAAATCTGGAACAAAATTAACAGAAAATGCTGGAAAAACTCAGCAGGTCTGGCAGCATCTGTGGAGAGAGGAACAGATTTAACACTTCGAATTTGTATGCTCTGAAGAAGGGTCATACGGACTTGAAATGGTAACTGTTTCTCTCTCCACAGATGCTGCTAGGCCTGCTGAGTTTTTCCAGCATTTTCTGTTCTGGTTACAAATTACGTTGTCCATTCCACATATAAACTGACCTTAAAATGAATTCTGTATAACTCTAGTCTACAATAATCAGTACCAGAAATTGCTTTTGAAAGTTTAGAAGATTTGCCCATTGAAGGTTGGAGGGCAAGGAGCATGTCTTTAAAATGCATGTTCGTGAAATAATCTATGGTGAGCTCAAAACTGAAAGACCATGATGTTCTTTTCTTTAGAAGTCATGATCCTTGTGGGTACATGATTGATCACTGTACAGTTACAAGTTCTGATAAATGAAACTAGCCAAATGATTCTGGGGTCATTTGTTATTTAGTGCCATTACATTATCTCTACAAACTGGATAATACAATAAGCGCCTCACAGAATAGCCTTGCGGGTACTCACAACGTTGCTCTAAAATACATCAAAACTAACAATCAATACTGGGAGTGCATTGCAATACATGGGCAGGAAATTCTTCTGTACCCATCCAAAAAATACCTGATTATTCCTAGCATTATGGTCAACATCAGTGTTATTAGACTACCAGATATTACTGTGTGTGTGTGTGTGTGTGTGTGTGTGTGTGTGTGTGTGTGTGTGTGTGTGTGTGTGTGAGAGAGTGAGAGAGTGTGCACGCGCGCGGGGGGGGGTGATTTGTTTTTTCTTTTTGCTCAAGTTGAAAGTGACCTATATCATCACAAATATTTTCAATATCAATGACACCACATCTTTTAAAAAGGTATTCGCACATTGTTCTACAGCCACCACGGTTTCAGTTTTGAAGAGTACACCACAAATATTAGCCGCTTTCGAAGGACAGAGCTCTTACTCTCTGAACAATACGTACAGAAAGAAAACACAACATTTTTGCATGTCCCAACCGACTGTGAACCAGGGGAGGCTCCCTGTAAACTGGTGAGGTGCGCTAATGCAGGGGGCTCACATCTGGTTGTTGTACGCGTAGTTGGGAGTGTCCGAATACTCAGTGTATTGCGGGCTTTGCACGGTCCCCTGCACTGCGCCTACAGCAGCTTGCTGGGCTGCCTGCTGCACATGTGGGTTCTTCCACGCGCCCGTAGTCCATTCTTCCTGCGCCTTGCTCATGCTTCCACCACTGCCGCGGTAGTAGTTATGAACCTGGGATTAGAAATGATAAATTATGGAATCTAATTTTTCAAAAGAAAAATAAGACACTTCAGAAAAACAGATGCAAAATTTAATGGAACTTGCAGCACTTTTTAAAAAAAAAATTCTTTGATGGGATGTGGGTATCACTGACAAGGCCAGCATTTGTTGCCCAACCCTATTTGCCCATTAACAGAGTGGCTTGCAGCCATTTCAGAGGGCACTTAAGAGTCAACCACATTTCTGTGGATCTGGAGTTATGTGTAGACCAGACCAGACCAGACAAGTACAGCAGATTTCCTTCCCTAAAGGACATTAGTGAACCAGATGAATTTTTACAACAATTGACAATACTTGTGGTTATCAATAGACCTTTAATGACAGACGTTTTATTGAATTCAAATTCCACCATCTGCTTCCCCAGAGTTTTACCCTTGGTCTCTGGATTACTAATCCAGTAGCAATATCACTATGTCACCACATTGCCTCCGTTCAGAACAACACGTCGGTACTGGTGTTTACGCTTCACATAAACTTCCTCTATCCTTCATCTAACCTCATCAAAATAATCCGTCTATTTCTTTTCCCCTCATGTTTTATCTACCTTCCCCTTTGCCTCAACTACTCCATGTTATTTATAGCGACTTCCACGTTATAGCCACACACTTCTGTTTCTTCCAAATTCCTTATTGGTTTTATTAAGAATCATCTTTTTATTTATGACCGCTAGTTTTGGATTCTCCGCAAAAAGTGAGAGATAGAAATAATGCTGGGGAAAGGGACAGAAACGCACTGCTAAAATGAATAGCTCCGACTGCATTACTGATCAGCTCACTTCAGCTGAGGAGTACATTCAAATGGCAGCAAAACTTTTGGCTTCAATACACTGCCACTCAAAGATGAACTGAAGCTGATTTACAGCACAGTGGTGCTAATCCTTGATTGGTTCTAAAAGGGCTTTCTTTCACTGACTAAAAATCAAAGGTCAACAGAAGAAAAATGCCTTTGATTTTTAGTCAATGCGGTTCCTTTTAATAAAAAAACAGGTTATCACCTCCAAAAGCGGAGCTGAGGGGGAAAAAAATAATTATAGATTTTTTTTTAAAAAGAGAAACCATGAAATGAACAAATTAAGTTAGAGTTGTAAGAAATGGATAGCTTTTAAGTTGAAATAGTAAAACAGGATAGAAGAATATCAAGAAGACAGATCAGAAAGACCGACATAGTGGCTAGAAATACTTGCTGCAAATGTGTCATTATTTTAAAAAATGTGTTCTAGTAATATACAGCCAACATCTGGATAATTTTAATGCATATTTATTCTGCTTCACAGGGTGCCAATATTTCTCTGGACCTGCCGACTGTGTAACATATAACACAGTAGCTTGCAAAAGCATGACTAATATTTGCACTAGGTTTTGCTATGTATTAGGGAGAGCTTATTACTTCTAAATACAGGTACACAATATGACCAAAATTCAATTTACTGTCCAAACTGATGCTGCGTTTATTTTACACAGAGCTCATTTTACGGTTACTTTTACTGCTGATAACCCACTGCAGCAAAATTCAAATAAATCAATATCGACTCTTTATACGGTATTCAGGAAAGTCAAAACAGCCAAGCAAACCAAGACTAAAGGAATATGGAGAACGATAGTAGCCATCTTAGCTTATACTTTTTGTGCACTTGCCAACTGAGCAGAGCAACAGTATATGTTGTAGGCATAGATAAGCAAATCAGCCTAAAGTGGCTACACAAGTGCCGGCTAATGACCATCAACAACGAGAGAACCTAACCATCTCCCCATGACATTCAATGGCATTACCATCACTGAGCCTCACTATCAACACCCTGGGGGAGGTTGGGGGGGGGGGGGTGATTTGTTTTTTCTTTTTGCTCAAGTTGAAAGTGACCTATATCATCACAAATATTTTCAATATCAATGACACCACATCTTTTAAAAAGGTATTCGCACATTGTTCTACAGCCACCTCGGAGAGCCACTAATACGATGGGGCAAAAGATGGTCAGGGAGCTAATACACATTAAATATAGGGCCGCTAGACCTGGACTTGAATATATAACTACAAGCAATAAGCATAACTTTTAGGGTGGATAAATGTAGGGAGAGCAAAGGCTATCACTTGAGGATCAGATTTGTCAAACATATAAATCCTATAAATTTTCAACAAATCCTAAATATGCCTCGACAAGACCAAGTTCATGGGAATTATTTTTGGCTTCCGTATTGCACTCTCCACACTATTAATCGAATTGGTCAATCTGCAGAATAACACCCCATGAAGGCCAAAATTCTTGATAAGATAATTGGTAAAACAATTAGATCGAAACAAATGCAGACAGCTCAACAATATTAAACCATTACATCCGTATCTTTAATTATAATGAAGGCTTCTTATGATGTAAACTTCAATGGATTTGGATACATCAGCATCTCAAAGGATTTAAGCACAATAAACAAGGAACCATTTATATCAAAACACACCATGGCTCATTAACTACTAGAAACCAGCATGATAATTCTGGTGTCAAAAAGCCACAGACAGAACCCAGAACAAGCAGCTTTACATTATGTGGACTTTACACTGAAAATTAATTACAGGACATGGCATTTGTTTATACTGGCAATGTACACTAATAGTATCTTAATTGAATCCAAAAACGTGGCAGCTGCACTCATTAGGAGTTTTGCAGTGTACAGTTATTCTAACACTGTCATTAATCAAACACACACTGAACAGATTCAGAATGCAGAAATTATAAGTCCCTGACAAAATGAAGCTACTGTTAATGTTTTTTTTCTTTTCACTATGAAGTACAAAAGATCAACACCCTCACCCTCTTATCAGTTAAAATGAGCACGTGGCAAAGTCTGAATTGGTTCTTTCCCTTGAAGTTAACATTCAAATTAGGATTCGGGAAGACGGTCATACACTGCACTCTCCTGTTTTTACCTAAACCCAATGCTTGACAGAACCCAGCTCTCTGTCAAGGCAATTGAAAACACACAAGCAGCCTATAGGGCCAACAAAAAAAATATATACCTCTGATGCCGTCAAGATTATAGGAGCACTCTGCTTTACATCAGGGTATGCCGTCAACTGCCGTTCTTCAATTCTCAGCTTTAATGTTCAAATGGGCTGCTTAACTCAGATCAGGTTGACTCATGGATTTAATTAGCAGATGTTTTCTTTGATCAAGGGGTTCTGGCTTATTCCATTATAAATAACACTGATTCAATTAACTAACAAATCCAGTCCCTGGGTCCACGCAAGGCTTTTTTTGAATCTCAATAGACTGTTTCTTTTTTGTGGGTATGCAGATCATAGGTTTTCTAGATTAATGGGAATTTCAGTATACATTTGATTTATCATCACAGACTCCTAAATTAAATAGGTAAACTGCAGGAGATATTGTTTGATTTGAAACAGGAAATAAAATATGCAGCTTGCCAAACGTGCACATTTTGAAGCCTACAAAAAACAAAGAGTATTGCTTTCAAAAGCTGTTGAGAAAACTTGAGGTTGTGCGTTAACCGACTGAACCTGTTCAAACAACGTACTTGCTAAAAGTCACAACTAACAGAATTCAGCTGAATGCGATTAAGCAGTTCATGTGTCTGGTTGTCTCTACTGATGAATAATCAACCAAAAGATTAACAGCTATACATTGAAAATATGTGTGTTCTTCCGATAACTGCTTTTTGAGACACCTAATCAGTATAATATAATAATGCAGACCAAACTCAAATCAACCAGCTCCCACCCGACCCCCATTTTAGGGCAGGAGTCTTGGAATACATCTCTGCAAAAACAAAATATAGAAAAGGATGCGCAGACTAGGGGAACAGCAGTTGGACAATTGTGAAAGACGATAAGCAAAATATTTTAAATGAACATGGTTTTAAGATAAATGGTTTTAAGATATTTTACTATTTCTTTACATGAATACATTTGATTACATAGATTACTGAGTGGGTGCAATTGGACTAGAAGATTTACTACTAGAGCCGAATTAACATTCCCAGATATAGTCAATAATCCTGCATGCTTCAGCGATCGTCATTTCAGCTTTGCATGTTAATCCAGATGCTTCATACTGTCACATTCACTAATTTTTCCAAGCCAGTTCCCTGACAAACTTGCTATTTAAAACAAAATTTAAAAACAGATGCCACTCCCAAAACAACTCCACTTTCCTATCATTATCTTATCGACTAAGCCACAAGCAACTTAACTTTTGGAAAATGCCTCTAAAATCCACAATTATGCTTGTGCTCAACTGAGCAGCCTCTCATAAATTATCCACTTTCTCAGCTCATTCAAAAATGTGTGTCCATAGCCTATTCTGCAACTAATTCCATCACTCCAACCAGTGCTTGCCTGCAGTGGCTTCTGGTTTCCCCAGTGCCTCAAATTAAAGTACTCATCCTCATGTTTAATTCCCTTCATAGCCCCTCCCATCCCCATCTCAAACATTCTCCAACCTACAACCCTCATCTCACCACAGCGTAATTGTGACCAACAGTGACTAGAGAAAAATCCCCCTCCTGTCCTACATATTTGTGTGCACCCATCTTTACCCC
This sequence comes from Carcharodon carcharias, assembly GCF_017639515.1. NCBI lineage: Eukaryota > Metazoa > Chordata > Chondrichthyes > Lamniformes > Lamnidae > Carcharodon > Carcharodon carcharias. The sequence goes on along the minus strand of NC_054498.1, from coordinate 14,664,988 downwards.
ATTCACCTTTTCCTTGTGTTGCATCTTCTATTCATGAGTGGGATACAAAAAAAATAGCTTGACACCACAAAAACATGGACCATGGAATGACCCTCACTGGGTAAATTTGTGCAATATGGGACCTTGCAATAAAAGATAAGGCCCAAAATCAAAATACCCTCCCTGTCTAGACTAGAGCCAATTCATCGTCAGGGTCTACTAAAGCATTTCCCAATGCAAATCTTAAAACCTTAGGAAGAGAAAAGAAATATTGGACCATCAGTACATCATTTTTACTTGCATGGCCTGTAGTGGGGCAGAATTTCCTACAGTTAACGCTCTGTTGCTTTCTCTTACGTAGAGGATTACAGAAGGAAAGAGGAACAGAGTGTGAAGAAAGCAAGAAAAACAAATAAAAGAACAGGAGATCAAGAAAGGCCTATTCAATCCTATCAACACCTGGGAAAGTGGATAACAGAACTGAGGAACATTAAAAGACAATAAAACACAGATAATCAAACACCAATATTCTCTTGGGCTGGCTGACAGCATCCAACTATCAGCATTCTAACATGGTCCTTTCCAACTGGGATTGTGCTTACCTGGTTGATCCAGGAGTAGGATTGCATGGTGCCCATTGGTTTGCATCAAGTGTTTCATGCTCCATGAGCACTACATGGTTAGCATAACTGTGCCTGCACTTTTCGTTTGACTTGAATAAACCACTCTGGTGGTACCCTCCTCATGGGAGAAACTTGTCAGCTTGTGGCATTGGGGAACCTTAATATGTTATTAGTTCAAACAAAATAGACAAAAAAAAGGAGAATGCTCAAATTTTAACTTAATCTACGAAGGTCCTCTAACATTTCCCCCTAATGACCCTATCTCCCTCTTTTTAGGTGCTATTTTTACCTGCATTTGGGGTTATATCTTTTTCTCTCTAACGATTCTCAGTTGATTCAGCTGAAGTTCCGACTGTCTGAAATAACCGGATGGAGCTTTCATGGAAATTCCGATAACACAGAGCCCTAAGGCAAACGGACATGTTGGAACAAACTGTCTTGCTCTGAAGTTTATACTAAAATTCAAAATGTTGCTCCCAGTGAAGCAACAACTGGAGAACTCCCACAACTATTAAACAGCGTGGAGGCAGGATCTGAACATTTGTATTAAAAATTAAATGAGAATATGGCGCTGGTGGAGAAGTACTCCCAAATCAGGGAAACCAAAGTGATTCATAATAGTTTCTGGGCTGTGCAAACAACACACTTTTGAAAAAGTTCGAATTCATTAAAACGTACTCCTTTGTCTGTGAACACTTAGCTTTGAGCAACAGCAGGTGTCTAGGCTCCAGTCCAATCAAACGAGCTTTACCTTAGTCAGAGCGATGAAAGATAGTACAGATACTGCTGTGAACATCACAGTTGGGATCAGCATCACAACCGCTGAGCCAACGTTTGTCCCAAAGAAGGTAATTGTAGCTATCCAGCCACTGTTGGGAGAAAATGATACGTATATTAGTCTCAGCCACAGTGCACCAATAATTTTATTTTAATAACTCTCACGTATACATTAAATTGATGCAAATTTTATACACCTGCTGTATGCTAACTTTGTAATAATATTGACTCCATCTTAACTTCACTGGATGTGAAGCACTTTCAGACGTCCCATGGGCACAATAAGATGTTACATAAATGCAAGTTCTTTCTGCCTCGAGCATTTGTCACAATCCTTTGAGCTATTATTATTAATAAAACAGTTTTGTTGACTTCCCAATGTCTTCCATAATAAGTTAGTTTACAAGCTTTGGGGGGTGGATTTCCTGCAACACAACTGCATGATTTTGGGGTAAGCAGATCTGGAATATGGGCTGGGCCCTCATTCTGCCGGCTCCTGAAATCCACCACAACTTCTGGGATTTCCGTGTCAGAAGTGATGGTGGGTGTTGCCTGTCTTAACCCCTCCCTTCAGCTAATGTATTACATTTGATGTTGATCAGGGGAACAGGTCATCCAATGTAATTCCGATTATTGAAGCCTTAGCAAAGTCCAACATTAGGTCTACCCATGTGTTTTGGCAATCAGCAGGCAAGTGCATTCTTGGCATCTACCATTACCATTTGGTGATCAGCATCTACCATTACCAAGACAGTGGGAATGAGAGCAGGTTTACAAAATCACCTTGCCTTGTGCTATCATTGGCGGAAGTTGTTTTTCCTCTCCAGCCAGAGCTGCCATTACGTCACAGCGGGTGTGACAGCCATTTCCCTTCCCCCACAGCACCGGCGAGTGGGGCAGCAGTAATACTGGTAGCCCAATGACACAAAAATCCAGATTCCTGCCCGGTTAGGAAATTCCATGTAAAATACAATATAAGTCTTAACAGGAACATGCCTTGGCATCCAAAACCTTTCCTTTATTAAATTATTCCCACTCACAAAGTATTGCGCGGCTTATGTGTGCTCTGCTCAAAGGCAGGTTCTTGGCTTATTGTTTGCTGATGCTTCATCTTGAGCCGTTTCCTTGGCTGTTTCCATCAGTGATGGTTTGCTGTCTCAGGGGCAGAGTGAGGAGGCAAGCCCCAAGTCTACCTCAGCAAGAATGGAAATTGAACTTGAACTAGTGATGATGTCATCCTGAACCACTAGCTAGCCACCTAGCCAACTGAACTCCCAGCCCACAATTGCGCAGTTAATGAAAAATAAATTAGTGCTCACGAAGATGTTAATAATCAAAAGTTAGTTTTTAAAAAAAATTACAATAGAGGTTAGCATCAATGATTTAATTCACAGTACAGGTCCTGTCCAGAAAAAGAAGGTTTTAGTTAGCATTTCTCACACAAAAGGGATAAATGTTTTCCAGTAAGTTATATCTTATCCCAATCTTTAGTCAACATTGACTCACTTACCCCTTCAGCCGTCTTGTTGCAATGTGGTCAATGCTCATTTACCACATCAATCTTTCCTGGCAAATAAAGGACACCCAACTTGCCTGTTGTTTAGCAAAACCCCCATTGAATCCTCCACTGTCTCAAAATTGATTAGTATTTGTTAATTGATAAGATGAGTCCCAACAAAAAAATCCATACCGGAACCATCCTTCTTCTAGGGCTGGGACACTTTGAAAGATGTCTGGCACTTATGCACTATGACGGTGTCTACAGTTATTAGGCTATTAAAACTCATTAAATGTTTGTTGACAAGAAAATGGAGTGTGCTGGAGACCCAGTGAATAGTGTATAGATAGCTACTCGTGGGACAAAAGGAAAATGGAAAGAACAATTTATTACACAAAATTTGCCGATCAATAGGCAATTAACAGGTCGCAGGCTTTTTGCTCAAAGCAAAAATTAAAGGTGAAATGCATTTTCCATTGAACTGAAATATAAATTTTTGCTAGGTCAGATAGGGATGGGATCAAGCATACTCTATTCACACTGCAGAGACTTATAAAACCAGTCCAATACACAAACCTTTTGTTCTTAAAGCAGCCCCAGTAATAGTATAGAGGCTATATGATCAATATAAGGACAAAACAAAAACCAATTTCTCAGAGAAACATCACACTGGTACTGGGGGCCAGGGGTGGTGGGTGGGAAGGGAGAAAAAGGGATGTGGACCTCCTACACAGCATTTAATAAATTTTGATCTCAACCTGCAGCAGTGAATACGCTAATATGAAACAATATAATAGACCAATGTCAGAAGTTAAGGTTCTTTCACTAGTTGCCATCTCATACGTTCTGAAAAATTGGATATAGCAATTGTAAAACAGAGTATGATGCATTTAAATTAATTATGGTACCTGTCATCACTTTGGGGCTAAACCTTCAAATGAGGCATGATACAGATGATGAACGGATGGTTGATTCTTATTCGTTTTGCAAGTAGTAACATTGGCGTAACAGTAAAAATAGTGTGCTACGAAACCCATCTTAATCTGATTAAAGCTGGAAAAATCGCTTTTCAATGGGCAAACCCCAAATCAATAACTAATGTTGATAATGCTCTCTGAAAGGCATGTGTAACCCCAAACGAGTCCTGTGATGTCAAATTAATATGAGAAAATAGTAAACAAAATATGACAAAGTGAATATTTCATAAAATGTTTTTACTGAGACAGCTATGTAATCACCCCATTTTAACAAATCTACCAAGGTTTCATACATCAGAACACGATTAGCTTGTGTTATTTTGTTCATTGGCCATTTTCCAAGTAATAGGTCCTAACAGTACTTGCTTAGAGACAACTGGGAAAAAACACCATGACCATTCTAATATTAATATTGGAATGCTCATTTCCAGCATTGTTAACCGAGGCCCACAACTATTCAGCTTATTGCTCCAGAATACAAACTCCCACTGTCACATTAATACAAACCCACTAAATCTCTTTTTATTTTAAAAGTGAGTCAGATTCCAATTATGAGTTATGATGCTTTTTATAAGTTTCTTTTGATATAAATTAAATTTAGTGAAGCCTAAGCATTATTGAATTCCTTCAGAAGGTATAAATCAAACCAGCCAAATTAAATTGCAATGGATATTAATATTTATATTTGTTTAATTATTAAAATATTGTTCAGCCAAGCATTTCAGTGGGTTTTTATTAGGTCCAAGATATGAAATATGGAGTCCAATGTTCCAGAAAGATGCTCCACAGTTAAGGAAACTGGAATGTTAAGCTGATCACGAGTCACAAAAAGTTAGCCATCCTTTATCAGCCCACTCATAGGCTTGAATTTTTCCCGCGTCGGGCGGGCTTGGTTGGAGCGATTGCGGAGCCGACTGCCACCTGCAATCGGCTCCGCACTGCCATTTTACACGGGCGGGCCAATTAAGGCCCACGCAGCGTAATACGCGAGCAGTCGTGCTCAGTGCTACCTGCGTGGGTGGGGGTGGGGGGGGGGGGGGGGGGGGGGGGGGGGGGAGAAGGAGGGAGAGTCGGGGCCAGCGCTCTTTCAGCAGGCGCACGGGGCCTCAGGGAGATTGAAGCGCTTTTGAAAATAATAAATAAAATCAATACAAATTGAATGAAACATGTTCCATCACGCGACTGCGTCACACGAGATGGGGCATGTTTTATTTTTCAGGAAAACTCTTTATTCAATTCATAAAAGCTTTAGGAAACCTCATCCCAATCGTGGATGAGTTTTCCTAAAAAAACGTAAAGGCCTTTTCGCCTGCCCGCCAACCGTAAGGCTGGACGGGCAGCGTTAACTTGACATTAATTCATTCTCTGGCGCGCCCGCTGAATGAAACAATGCGATGACATCGGGGCGCACACCCGACATCATCGTGCGTCATTTTATGCGCCAGCGTATCGGGCCTGCCCCGGCACACCGAATGAAAAATCCTGGCCATAGTGGTGGGTGTATAGGAGCGGCCGTCAGACATGTATGATCTTAAGGACAGTTCTGGACCTGACAGCACTTGCAAGAAAGATGAAAATCACTGGGTCGTCACATCCAGTGGGTTCTAATCATTAATCTGGCACCAGTGCCTACACTACTTTGTATGAACTGAATAGGCATTTGCTAACTTAAGCAATGTCAAGTTTCCTGGCTCACAATGGCAGCAATATTTTAAGCACAATAGGGTCAGCTTACCAGTGATGTGGCGAACAGCTTTGTCGCATTGACTCAAACTTTAAAGGTTCCAAATTTGAGAACAAGGTTGGCTCATCAGCAGCTAAACGATGTTCACTGCAGACTGTTCTGGTTATCATTAGTGAAGCTGGGCTTCTGCAAACTGCTGTCTCCAAGGTACACCTAGGAACTTTGGATTATAGTCAACATTGGACCGCTTTATAAATAAAACAGCTGTTGTTCATGATCACGGAGAATGAGATGAAGGGCACCACAGCTTTCTGAAATGTCCTTTGCATGAAAGGAGCACTTCCTGATTAAATAAATTCCAACCCTGTGAACTGAGAAATTTAAAACCTACTCTTCTTGATATTGCAAATGTTAATGCATGACCCAGCCCTATGTCAGCAACCCACCATCTCTGACTTCATAACGAGAATTTATATGGGACCATTGATAACCATAATCTATGCTAAAAGGGTTAGAAGAGGAATGGGAGGAGGCTCATGTGGGGCATAAACATCAATGTGGAGCACAAAGATCAGCATGAACCACTTGGCTGAATGGCCTGTTTCCATACTATAAAGTCTATGGAATGTAGTGAAATATCCCAAGATAATTAACAAACAAGGTCAGGTGGACATAAAAGTAAAGCACAAGACAAAAGAGATGAGCATAGGTGTAGTGAAAGAAGGAGATTTTAAAAGGAGGCTTCTGAAGTTTCAGGAGAGGTGCAACAAGGAAGCAAGGGTCTGAAGGAGAATTCGAAAATATGGGAACAAAATGATGAAGGTGCACAGTAAACAAGAATTACTAAATCAGTGTCCTCTATTATATTATTTTCAGTGATAGCCAACGAAGATTCCAACTTCTGAAACTTTGTAGCCCAGCTAATAATGGAGTAGTCTCTGGTTACCTAACTGTAAACAGGTCCCCTTGATTAATCTGCTTCTCATATAAAATACGTTTAACGGAGTGGCAGAAAATTCCAACAATATTCAAGTCTTCAGCACTTTACACACTACAATTGGTACAAGAAGAAACAGATTCTTACCAGACTCCCCAGCCAGGGATTCCCACTGCTTGAATAATGCTGATTACCAGCTGGGCCATGAACGTGAAGAAGAATGCCATAAAATTGAATGAACTATCTGACCTAAAGGTGCAAGCATAGGACAGAAGACATTTTCAGTTGACAACCATTTAGTGGCTCTAGCAGCTTTATGGCAAAATGTCCTGCTCATGCCTAGCTATACATTGGTCTCCAATGATATAAAATACCTGGATCAAGAAGGTCAATTTAGTATTCACTTGAAGTACCAGCTTAAAAAGTGAAAAACATAATCAAAACCTCTAAAATCCTGCAGCTGCAGTCATTGAGAAGGGTGAAAAAGCGGAACCAGAACACGGGCAATTTTAAAGGCAACTCAAAGGAAAGCTGCATATAAACCAGATTATTAAATCTTGGCTGCCGTGTTCGACTAAATTCGACTGTCCCTTAATCTTGTAACATAATTGGTTAAATGACTAAAATGAAAGAAGCTAATGAAGCTCCGACATGACTGGTAAACTAATGCCGATTTTGCCAGCCTATACATAAAGGTTGTACATTCAAGATCCGCACGCTACAGAACATGACAGCCTCACATATGACAAGGTCTTATGCTTATGTTTCATGTGGCACTCGGTAACAAAATGCTCTTTATCTTCTGCATTAAAAATGACCTACCTGGGAGGAAGCAAAAGTTAATAAAAGTCAATTTAGGTCAAAAAGGCAAAAGTGTTTATATCTCAAGTTTTAAATTAAAATTGGTATATGTAAAATTAACCGTCAAATCAACGCAGCCAACAGCAACTCCAGTGGATTTAGATGAAGAACTTTGTGTAGCTTGACTTTGAAGAGAGGGAGGGTGGAGTGGAGAACAGAAATAAAGAAAGGCAAGGGTTAGTCCCACTCAGCAGGGTTATGGAGTGGAACTGATCAAATCGGTATCACAGCTGGGAGAGGAATTGCGACAGCAGTACTAATGGAAATCAAGCAAAGGTCATAGTTTTGGAAATATTGCCTGGACAGTCCTTCTTCTGAACAAACTAAAATTGGTTTGGGATGTTCATGCTTTGTCATACTGATCCCATTTGTTTTCTGCACTGAAGGGCCTGCACTCAATGACATTTTGGCATGAGAACCAGTGTACCATCAATGACAATTCTGGTGTACCTCAAACATAATTTCGAGTAAAGAAATAATCCCATTGCGTGACCCAAGATAAGAAAAATGTGATTCCAATGATATGGAATTGCGTCCTCAGTCAAATAAAAATGGAAACAGAAAGCACAGAGCAATAGAATTAGACATGAATCTGAAGCCCCACTCACATGGAGGTTTCAATAATCAGTACAGAAAATTACAGTGAAAAGTAATTTAGTCAGCCCAGCACTGTAATAATTTTCTACTCGCTGCATTCACCTTTTATGAGCTGCTTTCAAAATGCCATTCGAAATCCTCATAAGTCTTTTGTTTCCCCCTAAATGAAACTCTATTGCTTGCATTTTAATGGAAGTCTGCACTGCTCAGTATAGACTGATGTACTTTGTATGGAGTTACCAATGGATTGGTCCTTTGCATCCACAGTTCACCATCAATCGCAGTGCACTCCATGTAATATTCAGATCGTTCCATTGTGCTACCTCTGTGACATCAGTGCTTATAGCTCCAGATATCTGGTCAGCAGCCCCAGTGGAACCTCCCCTTAGTGCCATTATCTGCAGAATTATAGGATCTTATAGCACAAGGTAGAACCAAAAGTCCATTACTTCGGTGCCAGCTTGCTGGAAGAGCTATTCATAGGCACATTCCCCTGCTCTTTCCCCATTTTGCCTTGTTCAAACATTGGCCCAGAACTTCCATGGTGAGGCAATCGCCATCGGATTGCCACTCTGCTCCCTTTTACTTACCTAGGTTGGGAGCTGCACATTTCTCACCCGATCTTCCGTCTTGGGCCTGGTGGGAAATGTGCAGTGTAGCAGCTCCGGAATGCAGCCGCTGAAAGACAGCAGCATCGGGGAAAGTGAAGCCACATCCCATTTTTATGGCACTTGCTGCTGTATGGCAGTCAGTTTAAAGGTCCAAGCCACTTTGACAGGACAGAAGGTAAGTGGGTGAGGGGTGTGTCGGGAGTGGGGTCAGAGGGTATTCAGGGGTGTGGGGGGGGGGGTCAGAAGGGTAGTCGGGGGAGGGGTGGGGAGGGAGTCGGGGAGGTGGAGGTATGGTGGTCCAGAGGTGTGGGAGACCGGGAACGGGTCTATGCCATAATTACCCAGGAGTTAGAAGAGGTTTGAATTCTTCTAACTTTTCCTGGGTAACTATTTGGCTGAGAGAGAGTGTGAGAGCTCGAGAGCGAGATGGAACCATCCAAAGTCTCCAATTTAAACTGGGGTTTTGGCTGGTTCCAGGTGCAGGTCAATTGCCAACGGAAGTTTAAACTTCCCGGGCAGTTCCTGTGCAGTCCTTGCATGGGGGTCTCCCTGCACAACTGCTGGGGTTACCTCCGGAGTATGACATCTGGACCATTGATTCACTTCTTTTCCAAGAGACATAATTTTGGATGTCATTATTTCTGATAAGGCATCCTATGTCCTTACAGCTCTGTAAAAATTACATTTTCCAAGCCTTTCCCTTTGTTTTCTCTCCTTTAATGGAAACCTATAAGTCAGTGCAAAAAGCTTTGCCCCAATTTACCTCATCAAACTGCCCTCATCTAGGAAATATAGTGACTGCCTTTGATGAAAATGTTCTAACTTTCTCATCCATGTGAATGGGGCTGAGGAAAAATGAGTGATAGCTCAGAGTACTTACTTGAAGGCCTTGTAGATTGGTCTAAACCAGCAAACATAAGAGCATGGCGTGAACAGAATCAGCCAGAGAAAGGCCAGTCCAAAGTTGACAGCTCCACCTCCTCCAATCAACCAAGCTAGACAGCCAATCAGATTCACTGCAAGTGTGATGCTGTTCACTGCAACAAAGTATCAATAGCACACAACAGCCAATGATCATTCACATTGCAGGCAACACTAACATGGAGGTCAGCATTTCCACTGGTACAACAATGAGCAAATTAGCAAAGCTATGATCAAAAACCCAAGGTTCGTCAAGTCATTACAGCTGAGAATTTGTTTAATAAAAGTACTGCAGGACTAGAATTGTTTTGACATCAGGACAGTCAACAATGGCAATAAATAATCTATTTTGTAGGGTCTAACTCATTTAATAAAACACATTCTTCCCTTACCATAAGTCCACTGGTTACGGAAAGGTCATGTTCTGAGAATGCATATGAAAATTCCACCATAATTGCTACAGTTCTTTGGTTTTTAAACATTACATAAAACTCTAGGAGCTCCAATACTGGAACAGTTATTAACCGGAAGCCAAATTGAAACTACCAAATCACTCGCTTTTGTCTTCTCCACCCCTCCATAAGAACATACACTGGGTTTGCGGTGCATGAATGATGACCATAACTCCAGAGGAAATTAAGAGCTAGAAACATCAGTCGATTAGTGCATGACAACTATTCACGTGTGATGTAGTTAAATCCAGAAAGTAATATTTAGCACATCTGTGCGGACTGCTGTACATGGAATCTCTGTATATGTGATCAATTACAATCTGATTGAGAGCTGCCCAGGAAGCACATGAATGCAATGACACTTAAACTTGACCCGAGGTGATTCACTGCAAGAAAGGTAGCAGTTACCTCTGTGGTCTATGTTCGCAATTCAGCCACTGCAACAGAAACTTACACGTAGACAGTTAGATCATCCCACAATTTCCTGGTGCAATGCAAAATGTAATTCTTCTTAAAGTCTTAGAAGCAGTATGTCCATAACAATGATGCTTCATATAACCATGAGCAGCCCTCTACCTGTTCTCAGATTGAGGAGGGGGCGGGGCAGGGTGTCAAAAAAAAAAACAACCAAATACCTAGCAAGTCATTGATGCAAGGCTTGAAATAGTTCAGTTACCTTGGTGGATCCCTAGTACTATACTTGCATATTGAACAGAGGATTGACATATGGCTCAACTGGTCTATATTGCACACGAGCTAATGCAAGGGTGCAAGACAATGCTTCAGGGCAAGATTCTCCCAAGAACTCTGCTTGTGCCACAAAAAAACAGCTACTCTGTGACTGACATGTCCTGATCTGTTGGGCAAGCAGTTTGGAAGTGGGGAGAGCGGAGGCTCTGTCATAAGCATCCTTTTCACAGGCAGCAGATCTATAAACTCTTTCTCGCTCCACAGGTACTGCGTGACCTGCTGAGCATTTCTAGCAGTTTTTATTTCAGATTCTCAGCATATGCAGTATCTTGCTTTTGTCTTTTTATCGAAGGCAAATTTGACTGGTTTTATTTTCCGCAATAGATTCCAGCAGCTGCTCTGCCCCTCAAAAAAATCGTTCTCATCATTACGTAACATGATAGCTGGTGCTTTATATCCCAGGGGAGTGACACTAATCACAGCCCTGCTAGTCTGAAGAGAAATGCATCAAAAGCTATAGATTTTACCGCCCAGATAAATTAACAGAATGGTTGGATACTTTAATACCTTATTAATCCAATCTATGCCTGTGGAGAAGATGGAGTATGTATATACCAAACTTCAGGCAATAAAGAGATCCAAGAGAAAGAAGCAAAGACCCTTTAAGGAGGTGAAAACAAAATGAACTGGTGTAATGGAAACAAAAGTAACAGGCCATCCCTGCCTTCACAGCAATTCTGGGCACATTCTGCAATGTGGCTTCTTTAAACTGGAAGCTGGGCTATGCCTCAACAACAGTATGTGGAGGATTGCAATGATACAGCAGCTACCTTTTCATCAGGATTGTCATAGAAGAACTATGCAATTTTTTAAAGAGATAACTTGCTTTTGCCTCATTTTCTATGGGCTGTACATGGACATCTGATTGATGCCAGTCTGCCTTCCATTAAGTTACCTTCATGGCTTCCTTTGCTATTTTCTGTTCGCTTGACAGGCTATCCTGAATAACAGCTGCCATTTTTCCTCAAACAAATTCTGTTTTCCCCAATATTAAATCCAACAAGGCTCCACCGTTCAAAGGCTTGCCTCAGAGCTAACTAATCCCACCATGTATAATGGTTTAAATGATTTATGCAACAGCACTTTTCAATTTTTAAGCACATCAAAAAGGTCGCTATTAAAACCGTTAGGCTGTGGTTTTGTTTGTCCGTCATTTTAATTCAGACACACTGGAAGTTCAGTAAATATTAAATGCAAATTTGCAATAATGTGTCCAATTCTTTTCCTCTTGGAGATAGTGGTTGCTTGTTGCTATCAAGCCAGGGGAACCTCAAAACCTTCATGGTTTTATATTTAAAAAGACAGACTGGGATTCAAATTGCAAGCCCTTGATGGGAGTTAAAGTCATAGTCATAGCACAGAGGTCCTAGGGATGTAAGCATGCAAGAGATTTAAAGTGAAATGAAATGAGGATGGACAGCTAGCTTAAGCACAATATCAACAGCATAGCTTTCTATTAACTCTGCCTACTAACTTCCAAGAAACGCCTGCAGAGCCAATAGACAGTTCTGTGCTCTAACACTTTAGGAATTTAAATCAAGATTTTTTACAATGCAGGATTCTTGTAGGGTCTCTTTATTATGAGAAACCTATACTAATATGAACTTAGGGGACAGTGATCATATTGCTCCAAACCAGTGGTTTTCAATGCTGACTTCCTGTAAAAACCACTACAGTCCAGCAATCACCTATCCAAAAGACAACAATGGCTATGCAAAGGAGCTCATTGCAGAAAAGTAATTTTATTGGCATATTAGAACAGGAATAATGCACTGGAAAGCCAAGAGAGAAAAAAAGAGCTTGTGGTCACAATGAATGTGCCTAGCCCAAATGGATAGAAGCCTGGTCAGAGAAGCATAAAAATGTTACAGAACCAATAGGAGGCCATTATTCAGCTCACAGAAAGCTATCCTCATAGTCCCTTTCTCCTGCACTTTAAGTTTCTCTTCATCAGAATTAAGGAGGTTTTTGATGAGGTACAAGGCTATATTGGAGAGTTGATCAATAGAGATCATCACACAGGAACAAAGAGAGAGTTTAGGAGAATTTTTTGAGTGCTATCAGAATAGGCCTAATTAAACTTGTGGTAAAAATATAGTTTAAAATAGGGTTTAAAAGGGAAGTAGTTTTTAAAACAACTTTAAGTAGAGCATTCCCTGTCCCAGCTTTTCCCATGTAACATGGGGTCATCACAATGCTGGTTGATCACTCCTTCACATCATTTTTGGATTTAGCAGGTAGTTTTACAACAGATGCTCTTCCTGCCACTTATTATCCAGGCTGGGGACTGGCACCAACGCATGCTGGCTTGCCTGCACCAGTGGTTGGGTTCTTCCCAGCACCAGTGGCTGGGTTCTCCCCAGTCCTGGAGTGGGACTTGAATCTGGGTCCTTCTGGTCCAGTCAGGAGACCTACTCACTGAGCCACTCCCGTATTCCCTTTCCTAACAGATGTATTTAAAAAAAAATCTAAACTCTTCCTTTGTTCTTATGGTGATGCCCTCCTCCGATCAACTTAGCAGAGAGTTTAGCCTTGTACCTCATCATGGACCTCCTTAATTCTGAACACCTCTAACAGGTGTCCATGTAACCTTGTTAGCTTTAGCCCCGTTTTCTGATGGCCCTTTGGAAACCTTGAAGTCCTTGGTTAGACCCAGTTTGAAAAACTCAGTTCTCAACTTCCTGAAGGTCCATTTGTCATATAGTAGGTCACAGAACAGCAGTATGAATGTCGCAGAGGGTACTCAATGCTCGAATGATACGTCTTCTATTCTGATGACACCCCAGAATGCTAAGATGTAGCTCAGTGAACATCTGTGCAGAATTGCATTTCTGATATTGACTTGAAAAAGGACTTATAAATAAAAATATTAAAAACTAACTTTTGAAACAAATCATAATTTATCAGCTGACCTCCATGTAGCTATACCATTAGTTAGGGAGTCAGTAATTAAACATATTAGAACAGTCACACACAAAAAACATTGTTACCAAACCCTTTAAAAGAATAATCCTCATGAGAAATACACCTCAAAATGTTTATACATTCTGATTCCACCCTGTTAGATAATACACAAGATCTCTATTTCACATGTATCACTTTCCTCAATTGTAGGCATCCTGCTTATAATACAAGAACCAGTAATTACAAAATGGTCATGCAGCAGTTAAAACACAATGCACAGAAATATCCCAAGTTCTGTAAAGGTTGTAGATAATTTTGAAGGCAGATTGCTAGAATTAATGGTCAATATTGCTGAAAAGAGAGACATGTTGCCAAAGCTTTTCACCTTTCACTCATCAGGACAAATGCAAGAATACCAAATTTCAAACAATCACAACAATTTATACTACAGGAGGGTGATTAGTTGGCAAGTCAACTCTGATTGACTGAGACATTGTCATGGAAAAAGCAATGGTGAATTACAGGCTCCCCAAGCCCCTTGTTCTTCTGTCGTATAAATTGTTCGACACTGTTGCATTTGTCCTGATGAGTACAGGATGAAAAGCTTCAGCTACATGCCTCACTTTACAAGCTCTGTCGTACCAAGCGACTAATTCTAAATAGCAGCTTGAGCAAATCATGTGGCTAATTCTTATTCATGTACGCACTCCCGGGATAAGTGCATGAATTTCACATTATTCACCTGGCAGAAATCAAATTACGGACACAACACATTTAAAAGATATGGGGAAATCAGTGCAATCATCAACATGGTTAATATCAATTATTGAGAGTTTTCCTGGAGTGTGTCAAGATTGAGCCTCTCAATAGAACATGGACTGCAATAGAACCTGATCTACAAACTACAACATATTGCAGGTCTGGATTTGTATTCCTTGCTGGGCATTTTGCTCTGAGTTCAATGTTCAGATAGGATATGAAAGTACATAAGATCCATTGTGTTGTCTTCTATAATCCTCTGCTCGCCAGCATTCTGAACTCAGTCCAATTGCTTTGCATAGATACAGAAAGGCAGCCACACCACCAGAAAACAGCTGGGATCAGTTACTTAGCTGTCCAACAGCACCTCTCGCAGGCCACTCTAAATTTACATTGAAAGTAGATTTCAGCCTTAGGCAATGACATCAGTTTATACTTTAACTAGTTAATTCTCTAACTCTAGCATGCAGTCTGATGAATGCTTTGCTCTGATCAGTACCAAGGTTTCCATTTGGACAGTGGGTGAGAAAGGGTAATGGATAGAGAAGCCAAAAACTTGCATTTATATAGAAAAGGAATTCCAGACAGTAGGGTCCAGACATCTGAAGGCACAGCTGCCAATACGTGAGGTGAGACAGAGAGAGCTTTTCCTCCAATAAGCATTACTACCAGACAAAACTGAAACTAAACTCAACATTCAATAATAATTAAGAAGCTGAAATCAAATTTTAAAAAAGAGAGGTCAAGGTAGGGTTTTTGGACTTCAAATAATTTTCTCGAGTTCAGTGCTATTTCGACATCCTGACAGTGGATATTTAATAAACTATCGCCTAATGGTTTAAAATGGTGAAGTACTATCAAATGGCAATCACTTCTAATGTAATTTGCACTGTTAACCCAAACAAGAAGGATTTGATATGCAATGCTGCATGTGCAGGTGATAAGTTTAACACGTTTAAACTAGCCAACTGCAAATGCAGTCGCTTCGAGTGGGGAAGCAATCTGCTAATCCTTTCAGAACTCCAGTAGATTTCTGCAGCAAAACACCAAATCAAAGAATATACTGCAAACTTGACAAAAAATAAAAACAGTACAAAAGGAGGCTGATACAACTGCACCCATTGCCCTCACCAAAGTCTGTTTCTGACTTCTGTAACAGAGCCTATAAACATTCA
This sequence comes from Carcharodon carcharias, assembly GCF_017639515.1. Lineage (NCBI taxonomy): Eukaryota > Metazoa > Chordata > Chondrichthyes > Lamniformes > Lamnidae > Carcharodon > Carcharodon carcharias. The sequence goes on along the minus strand of NC_054498.1, from coordinate 14,649,483 downwards.
CTGGGAATTGACAAAATGATCTTAAAACTCCATTTTATTTATGATAAAGGGCGAAATTACAGCAAGGATTTGCAATACTCTTCAAGTTAGGTAGTTTCCTTTATATAGGAAATTAAAACTTTATGTGTTAACAATTCGATAATATACATTTCACATTCTACAGCATACGGGGCTACATCTTCTGCCCGTTCATCTGACAGCAGGCATTATATCTAGCCCAATGATTCCCTGCAGGGGTGACAGGTATAGGAATTTCTGCATTTAGTTGCACTGCAGTTTCAAGTAACTCAGGCCTTAGAAGTGGTGCTGCTCTCCTTGCTAAGAACAAAACCAGCAGGCAGGAGCTAGCCAAGCTGCAAGAAAAGGGGTTCGTTTTCTGATGAGAATTTAGTTAAGGTGAAGCTGTTTTGGTGAGCGAGACGTCATGTTTACAATGTATAGTTACGTTCTAAAGTTGCACGAGGTCAAGTTTGATTGGAAGGCCAAAAACGACAGGATTGTGAAAAATCAGGAATACCCTTCAATCAGGATGTGTTATTTGGTTGTGGGCAGAGTAGATAAAAAGTTAATGACTGTAGACTCACGCCAGCCAAAAATAATTTGAACCCTGTCAGGTGTGAAAACAAGCTGATGATGATAGGAATACTAGCATTTGAAGTCATCACCCCCTTTTTTACAAAAGGTGTTAAAATTGCTAATGCTTCACTACTTTGCTAAGAAATTGTTTTACATTAGATATTTGTGGGATAAATAGGATAATTCTGACCACGAGAACCTGTTTCTGCTCAAGATGTCTGTGGAGGCTTGTAGCAGATGTATCTTACGTCTTTAATGCCTCATCCAGAAAGACAACAGACTGTATACCAAAGGGAAACAAAGACTCCACTTACTACAGTTATCATAAGCTGTAATAGGTCAGCTTACTAGAAAAAGTAAATATTTTTTTCTTTGACGTGGGCATCATTGGCAATGCCAACATTTGTTGCCTATTCCTAATTGCCCTAGAACTTGGTAGCTTGCTCCACTACTGCAGAGGGCAGTTAAGAGTCAACCACATTGTTTCAGGGGGAAGAAATCCTGCTACAGTGATTTGCCTCCACAATGAGGCCAGGGCAAGAGGTCACAGGGAAAACTTCAGATTCACAGCCTGCCATTTTAACAAAAATAAAGTTAGAGATGTGGGGGTGTTCCATGTTCAGAAAATAATTTTTCATGTATCACTGAAGAGCAAACAACTATTTTTCATCCATCTGAAACAGCAAATTTAATCATAAGATGGATAACAATATTTTATGTTAGTAAGTTTCAAATTAAATTTTAAGACAGACATGCAGTTTGATTTCCTGTTCAAATAAATCTCTTTGGAGGCATGTTCACACATTAAAAAATTCTAATTAGTGTTAGTAACGTCCATATAATTTTACATTTTATTGCTGTAGGTTGGAGTTCTGAACTTTCCTCAATAACTTAATGACAACTGAAGTTTGAATGAAAGTAACAACACACGAGTAGAGCACTGGGACTCTCATTAATTAAATGCAACTGTAAACTTACTATTACCAGAAGCATCCTATGAACATATGAATTAGGAAGAGTAGGCTATTCGGCCCCTCCAGCCTGCCCCGCCATTTGATAAGATCATGGCTGATCTGATTGCAGGTTCTACTGTTCCCCTAGTTCTAGTCTCTCCCATAATGGGAAACATCCCTTCAGCATCCACCTTGTCTTATGTTTCATATTTTGAATAAGTTCACCCCATTCTTCTAAGCTCCTATGGAGACAGACCCAACCTGTCCAATCTTTCCTCAAGACAACCCTTCATCCCAGGAATCAGCCAAGTGAACCTTCTCTGTATTGCTTCCAATATATTTACATCCTTTCTTAAATAAGGAGACCAAAACCGTACACAATACTCTAAAAGCGGCCTCACCAAGCTCCTATAAAACTGTAGCAAAACTTCCCTACTTTTATATTTGATTCCTCTTATAATAAACAACAACATCCATTTGCCTTCCTAATCACTTGCTGTACCTGCATACTAACCTCTTCTGATTCATCCACCAGGACACCCAGATCCCTGTGTATTGCAGAGTTCTGTAATCTCTCTCCAGTTAAATAATCTGCTCTTCTATTCTTCCTGCCTAAAAGGGCAAGTTCACATTTTCCCACATTACATCCCATCTGCAACATTTTTGCCTACTCACTTAACCTCTTGCAGACTCATTATGCCCTCACAACTTACTCTCCTACCTGTCTTTGTGTCAATAGCAAATTTAGCAACTACACATTCCTTCCCTTCATCCAAGTAATTGACATAGATTATAAATAATTGATGCCCCAGCACTGATGCCAGTGGCACTCCACTCGTTACATCTTGCTAACCTGATGACCCATTTATCCCTACTGACTGTTTTCCGTTAGCTAACCAATCCTCTGTCTATGCTAATATATGTTACCCCCGCCCCCTCCCACACCATGAACACTTATTTTGTGTAATAATCTTTGATGTGGCACTTTGTCAAATGCCTTCCGGAAATCCCATTTACAGGTTCTCCTTTATCCAGATTGCTTGTCACTTATCATGGAATCATGAACTCTAGTATGTTAATCATACACTATTGCCCTTTCACAAAAACCATGGTGACTGCCTGATTGCATTAAGATTTTTCTATGTGCACTGCTATAAACTCTGTAATAATAGATTGCAGCATTTTCCCAATGACAGATATTAGGCTGGCCTATAGTTTCCTGCTTTCTGCCTCCCTCCTTTCTTGAATAGGAGTAATCACATTTGCTATTTTTGAAACGGATGGGACCTTACCAAATTATGCATCTACCTTTTTTAAGTCCCTAGGATGAAGCCTATCAGGACTTGGGGACCTGCCAGCCTTTAGTTCGAACAATTTTCTCAGTATTCCTTCCCTGGTGATTGTAATTGTTTTACGTTCTTCCCTCTCTCTTATCTCTTATTTATAATTATTTCTGCAATGTTAGTTGTGTCTTCTACAGTGAAAATAGACACAAAACATCTGTTCAATGCATCCACCATTTCCTTATTTTCCATGATTAATTCCACAGACTCACCCTATCTAGAGGGCCAATGCTCACCTTAGTGACTCTTTTGTCTTTTTAAAAGTATCTGTAGAAACTCTTACAATGTTTTTATATTTCTAGCTAGCCTTCTCTCATACTCTAATTTATCCCTCATTATCTTTTAGTCATTCTTTGCTGTTTTTATATTCTGTCCAATTTTCTGATCTGTCCCTAATCTTCCCAAATTGCACACTATTTCTTTTGATTTGATGGGAACTTCCTTCGGTAGCCACGGATGGAACGTCCTTCCCCTAGAGTTGTTCTTTCTCACTGGAATGTATCTTCACTGCTGTGAATTACTTGAGAACACACTGGGTCACGGTTTCTATTTGAAATGATTTGATTCTTCAGATTTCTAATGAGATTTGAAGCATGCTGACAAGATTAGGGTTACAAGTGCAAGTTGGCTAAACATCACTGTGTATCCACGTCTTTCTTGCAAAATCACAACTCGGATCTCATTAAATAGTCCAATGTCACCCCCTGCATCCCCCCTATCCATACACCTTCCCCTCCCAAACAGGTACTAAGGGGATCCTTTCCTGAGTTTTTATTTCTAGACATTTTCTGTAGTAATTGCTCACCTCTGTAATTCCATCTTATACCAGTGGTTATTTAGGGTGAGGCGAGAGCGATTGCCCTTGACATCAAGGTCGCATTTGACTGAGTATGGCATCAAGGAGCCCTAGTAAAGCTGGAGTCAGTGGGAATCAGAGGGAAAACTCTCTGCTGGTTGGAGTCATACCTAGCATAAAGAAAGAGGGTTCTGGTTGTTGAAGGTCAGTCATCTCAGTCCTAAGACATCATTGCAGGAGGTCCTCAGGGTAGCGTCCTAGGTCCAGCCATCTTCAGCTGCCTCATCAATGACCTTCATTATATTATAAAGTCAGAAGTGGGGATGTTCGCTGATGATCGCACAATGTTCAGCACCATTCACAACTCCAGGTACTGAAGCAGTCCATGTCTGAATGCAGCAAGACCTGGACAATATCTAGGCTTGGGCTGACAAGTGGCAAGTAACACGCCTTAAGTACTAGACAATGACCATCTCCAACAAGAGAGAATCTAACCATTGCTCCTTGACATTCAAAGGTATTACCATCACCAAAACCCTATCAACATCCTGGGGATTACCATTGACTAGAAACTGAACTAGCTATATAAATACTGTGGCTACAAGAGCAGGTCAGAGGCTAGGAATCCTGCAGCAAATAACTGACCTCCTGACTCTCCAAAGCCTGTCCACAAGACCCAAGTCAGGAGTATGATGGAATTATTCTCCACTTGCCTGGATAAGTGCAGCTCCAACAACGCTCAAGAAGCTCGACATCATTCAGGACAAAACAGCCCGCTTGACTGTTTGTTGATGGGATGCCTTTCAAGGCAGCAGCTTACTTCTACCTTCTCAAGGACAATTAGGGAAATGCTGGCCTAGCCAGCAATGCCCACATCCCATGAATGAATTAAAAAAAAAGCCAAATTGTCGACTCCTTACCAGTTTGGAGTTATTTTTACTGAACACTCCTGTGAGATTATTAACCTTGCATCAACAGCATTCAAAGTTTTCAGTATGGGGAACCTGCAAACATAGGAAGGTCATGCCTAACAAATTTGATAGAATATTTTTGAGGTGGTGACCAGGTGTGTAGATGAGGGTAGTGCAGTTGATGTAGTTTATATGGATTTCAGCAAAGCCTTTGACAAGGTTCCACATGGGTGACTTATAAAGAAGGCAAAATGCACATGGGATACAGGGTAATTTGATAAGGTGGATTCAAAATTGGCTTAGTTGTAGGAGACAGAAGGTGATGACAGAAGGATACTTTACTGACTGGAAGCTAGTGTCCAGTGGCATTCCACAGGGATCTGTGCTGGGTCCCCCCATAATTTGTCATTTATATAAATGACATAGATGACTATGTGGGGGGCAGGGGGGGTAGGATTAGTAAGTTTGCGGATGACACAAAGATTGGCCGGGTGGTTAACAATGAGGATGAGTGTCTTGGGCTACAGGAAGATATAGACGGGATGGTCAAATGGGCAGATAAGTGCATGATGGAACTTAAACCTGAAAAGTGTGAGGTGATACACTTTAGAAGGAGTAATTTGACAAGGAAGTATTCAATGAACGGCATGACACTAGGAAGTTCTGAGGAACAAAGGGACCTTGGCGTGTGTGTTCATAGATCTCTGAAGGCAGAGGGCATGTTAATGGGGTGGCGAAAAAGGTATATGGGACACTTGCCTTTATTAATCGAGGCACAGATTACAAAAGTAGGGAGATCATGTTGGAGTTGTATAGAACCTTGGTGAGGCCACAGCTGGAGTACTGTGTGCAGTTCTGGTCGCCACATTATAGGAAGGATGTGATTGCACTGGAGGGGGTGCAGAGGAGATTCACCAGGATGTTGCCTGGGAGGAAACATTTAAGTTATGAAGAGGGGTTGGATAGACTTGGGTTGTTTTTGTTGGAGCACAGAAGACTGAGGGATGACCTGATCAAGGTGTACAAGATTATGAGGGGCATGAACAGGGTGGATAGGGAGCAGATGTTCCCCTTAGTTGAAGCAAGGGTCAGTCATGAGGGGACATAAGTTCAAGGTGAGGGGCAGATTTTGGGGGGGGGGGGGGGGGGGGAAATGTGAGGAAAAACTTTTTTACCCAGAGGGTGGTGACGGTCTGGAATACATTGCTTGGGAGGGTGGTGAAGGCGGGTTGCCTCACATCCTTTAAAAAGTACCTGGATGAGCACTTGGCACGTCATAACATTCAAGGCTATGGGCCAAGTGCTGGTAAATGGGATTAGGTAGGTAGGTAGGTCAGGTGTTTCTCACGTGTTGGTGCAGGGCCGAAGGGCCTCTTCTGCACTGTGTGATTCTGTGAAACACACTTGATCTGACGTCAGTTTTCGAGCTCCTGTTGGCCCCTTTAGTTTTCTGGCACTGTCGTTCAGAAGTTAAGGGATTCAAACACTGCAGAAAATGCTGTACATCAACGTAAAACAAGTTTAAATGACAAAAGGAAAATTTCAGAAATCAGGTGGCAGAGGAATAAACTCAGAACTCCTTATGAAAACTCAGACAATCGTGAACACGCTGGATCTGATGAAAAATGTATATTTTTCAAATATTGGAGAAAAATGCATGCTTAAAGTTTTGCATGTTTTATTGCACCGTACAACAAACCCTTCCATCTTCAGCAGGGTTTCAAAATGTTTTAATACAGAGCAGTCAAGTTCAATGTTGCATTTTATTTCGAAACACAATTTAGGCAATAAAAATACACTGTGGTTTGTGGTAGCCTTGTCTGCTCAGTACCATGAAAATTACTTTTGAGTCCATGCAACTGAAATTACATCTAAAAAATTAAGAGGAGCATAAATATTTAGGGCCGAGCAGGGCAGAGGCCAATGGGAAGGATTCAAATAGCTGCATTTCCTGTTCTGCTCCTCCCTCAAAGTAAATTTTATACACAGCAATTGACCACTGTAACTGAAATCTGCTGCAAAATTAATAACACACAGACACAATTAATTCTGTGCTTCAGCTCACCTTATGGCCTTTGGATCCAGAGGTAAATGAGTGAAGCTCTCCCGAGCAGAATCATAGAATGGTTACAGCACAGAAGGAGGCCTTTCAGCCCATGTCCGTGCCAGCTCTCTGCAATGGGTATGCATCTAGTCCCTTTTCCCCCTTAACCTTGCGAACCTTTCCTCTTGACATGATGATTCACCTCTTTCGAAAGCAATGATTGAACCTACCTCTGCCATATTCTCAGACAGTGAGTGTTAACATTAAACTCAACACAGTTACCGAGGCTCGCTTCAGTTACGTAGAAAGCAGCAGGTCATGTAGAGTGCAGCTTCCAATAAACAAAGCTAGGAAAAGCACAACTATCAAAAAGAACACAAACCTTAATTCAGGGCCATACAGTCTTGGCTCAGTGGTAGCATTCCCATCTCAGAGCCCGAAGAATGAGAGACTGGGGCACGTTCGTTAGCTTGACATGTCAGTGCAGTACTGAGGGACTGCTGCACTGTCAGAGGTGCTGTCATTTGTTAGAGGTTTTAAATTTAGACTAACTACTCTCTCTGGTGGACACAGAAGATCCCATGTTCAAGCAAGAGCAAGGGCGCTTTCTTGATGTTCCGGCCAATATTGATACCTTAAACTGGATTATTTGGTTATTTATCTCATTGCTGCTTGTGGGCCTGTCATGCACAAACTGGCTACCACATTGCCCTACATTACACCATCAATTACACTTCGGAAGTTATAGATAATCTTATACCTAATAATGTTATGTCATGCGGGACACCTACTGGAGCCTAACGTATACTTAAGAGCATTCAGAATATACACTGCTTGCAGCATTGTCTAAAACTACACCAACTCCAAGGAGAGGGCGAGAGCATTTAAATAACGCAAAAATATTACTCATTTTATATAATTTATCACAGACATTCAAGGGTAAACTATTCAGTGATCAAAGGGTTTGTTTATTTTCTACTTACTTCTGGAGCAGCTTTGAATTCTTAAGATGTTTTAAAAGTAGATACTTAAATAGATTAAAATTTTGCACTTGAGCTTTGATTGCACGTGATATCTCTTTCTTAAATTTTCATAACACTGAACAGCTATTATAAATGACGGTAACCAATGTATTTAAACATACATTATTTGGAGACAGTGGGACTGGTTAAGAACTCAAAATTCTTCACGGAGAAAAACCACAATATTATTTCATGAAGTTTTTTTTAAAAATCTGAAACAGCAGCAATTCATTAGCACAACAGCTAATATCTCTATGGTTGCAGGGCCAGAGTAATAATGGAAACAAACAGTCTTAAGACAGAGAGGACACATGGGTCCAGGAGCCCTCAATGTCAATAAGATATTGCCGTACTCTAAGCTGGTATCTGTTAAAAAGCCTTGTGAATGAACAAGTAAATAGCGCCATCCAGCAGCAGACGTTAAGTACTGCAGCAGGACAAGCTGCGGCACTCCCACTCTTCCACTGTGCTTTTTGCCATTATATCACTGCTTTCAGGTTGGTATTAATTGGTCATTGACGCAGAAGCGATTGTGTAATAGGAGATGCACACCAGCAATCTAATCAAGTACACTGCAACTAGGGTGTGCAAGGCCCATTCAACACTGCCCTAATATCACAATGAATGGACTGCAGTTCCAGACTGGTGGAAAGTTCCAAATGTTTCAGGTAGTTTCAGAATCACGTGGGTGTGAAGGGAAAGCTGAGGTTTCGCCAGCCCTCTCCTAACTTTAAAGATTACTGGCTAGGAGTCAATTGCTGGGATCTATGTACTTACTGGAACAGGAACATATGAACTAGGAACAGGGAATAGGCCACTCGGCCCTTCGAGCCTGCTCTGGCATTTGATAAGAGCATGGCTAATCTGATTGTAACCTCAACTCCTCATTCCTGCCTACCCCCAACAACCTTTCATCCCCTGGCTTATCAAGAATTTATTTACCTCTGCCTTAAAAATATTCAAAGACTCTCTTCCTCAAAAGGCTGCGGAAGCAAAGTTCCAAAGACCCACTGAGAGAAAAAATGTCTCCTCATCTGTCTTAAATCGGCGACCCCTTATTTTTACACAGTGACTCCTGGTTCCAGATTCTCCTACAAGAGGAAATGTCCTCTCCACAGCCACCTTGTCAAGACCCCTAAGGATTTCGTACGTTTCAATCAAGTCGCCACTTACAATTCTAAACTCCAGCGGATAAAAACCTAGCCTGTCTGACCTTTCCTCATTAGACAACCTGCCCATACCATGAACTGCTGAACTGCTTCCAATAATCTATTCACATACTTCCTGAAATAAGGAGACCAATACTGTGCAGAGTACTCCAGATATGGTCTCACGAAAGCCCTATGTAACTGAAGCATAACCCCCCTACTTTTGTATTCAGTCCCCTCACAAATTATAACATTCTATTAGATTTCCTAATGACTTGCTGTAGCTGCATACTAGCCTTTTGCAATTCAAGCACTAGGACACCCAGGTTCCTCTGCATCTCAGAGCTCTGTAATCTCCCACCATTTAAATAATATGCCTTCATAAAAAAATTCCTGGCAAAATTGACAATTCCACATTTTCCTACATCCTCTTCTATTTGCCAGACCTTTTCCCACTCACTTATCCCTTTGTAGCCTCCCGTTTTCCTCTTCACATCCTGCTTTCCCATCTTTGTGTCATCAGTAAATTTAGCAACCACACGTTCTGTCCCTTCATCTAAGTCATTAATACAAATTGTAAAAAAGTTGAGGCCCCAGCCCTGATCCCTGTGGCACACCACTCGTTACATCCTGCCAACTAGAAAAAGGCCTTTTTATGCCTACCCTCTGTTTCCTGTTAACTAGCCAATCTTCCATCCACGCCGATATGTTGCCCCCCTATACCATGAGCTTTTATTTTCGCAATAACCTTTGATGTAGCAGCTTATCAAACGCTTTCTGGAAATCTAGGTGCAGTACATCCACCCATTCCCCTTTATCCACAGCATATGTTACTTCTTTAAAGAACTCTAAAAAGTTAAGTAGCCATTTGGTAGCACAGAACTTGCGTATTGCTGAAAAAAAGACATTTTGTCAAAGCTTTTCGTCTTGATCTCATCAGAGCAATCGCAGGAATGGCACAACGTGTGTGCATGTTCTTTCTGCACTTGTTTCAACTAAACAAAATATGTGATAGCCATTCGCTGGTTCATTCCTCAGAGTAATGCCTTAACCAGGGTCAAGCTGCCTGATTTAAAAATTAAAACAATGCTTGGAAATTAACTGGTCAGTCACCATTAACTGGTGCATTCTCCATGGCAAAACCTCTACCAGAGTCCACTTGCCAAACAATCAGCACTCTTTTCTCATACAGTATAAAGTTGTTGCTTCCCCTGACATTGGTATTCATGAAATTGTCCTGATGGGTGCAAGATGAAAAGCTTCGACAAAATGTCTTTTTCAGCAATACTCAAATTGGTTAAACCTGATTTCCCTTTCACAAAGCCATATTGACTCTGCCCAATTACCTGGAATTTTTCCTGCTTTAACATCTTCAATAATATTCTAACATTTTCCCTATGACAGATGTTTAGCTGTAGTTTCTTGCTTTGTGTCTCCTGCCCTTTTTGTATAAAAGGAGTTACATTTGCTATTTCCAATCTAATAGAACCTTCCCCAAATCTATGGAATTTTGAAAAATTAAATCAATGCATCGTCTCCCTAGCCACTTCTTTTAGACCTGAGGATGAAGTCCATCAGGGCCCGGGGACTTGACAGCCTGCGGTTCCAACAATCTGCTCTGTGTCACTACCCGGGTGATTGTAATTTTTCAGCGTTCCTCCCCCCCAATCCCATTTCTTGATTTACAGCTATTTCTGGGATGTTACTTGTATCCTATTTAATTCATCTGCCATCTCCTTATTTCCCATTATTAATTCCCCAGACTCACTTTCCATAGGCCAACGCTCACATTGTTAACTCTTTGCTTTTTTAAATACCTGTAGAAACTCGTACCATCTACCTTTATATTTCAAGCTAGCTTTCTCTCGTATTCTAATTTTGCCTTCTTTATCAATCTTTGTTGTTTTTTAAATTTTGTCGAATCTTCTGACCTGCCACCCACCTTTGAGCAATTATATGCTTTTTCATCAAATTTGACACTACCCTTAACTTTTTTAGTTAACCATGGATAGTAGGTCCCCCACCCTCATTGGAAGGTATCTATTGTGTCTTCTGAAATATCCCTTTAAGTGTCTGCCACAGCATCTCTATGGACTTATCCCTTAACCTAATTTGCCAGTTCACTTTAGCTAGCTCTGCTTTCATTCCCACATAATTGTCCTTATTTAAGTTTAAAATACTAGTCTTGGGCCCACTCTTCTCTCCCTTAAACTGAAATTAAAATTCCATCACAATATGATCGCTGATACCTAGGGGAGCCTTCACTATGAGGTCATCAATTAATCCAATCTCATCTCCTTGCACAATACCAGCCAGGTCCAGTGTGGCCTGCTCCCTGGTTGGTGCCAGAACATGCTGTTCTAAGAAACTAACCAGAAAACAGTCTATGAGTTTCTCATTTAGTTTCTCATTCTACCTTTGCCCATCTGATTTTTCCAGTCTATATGTAGAATAAAATCCCCCTTGATTATCGCCATACCTTTCTGACAGCTCCCATTATTTCCTCCTTTATACCCAGCCCTACCATATGGCTTTTGTTAGTCAGCATGTACACCATTCCATCAAGTGACTTCTTGCCTTCATCATTTCTCATCTCTACCTAAACCACTTCTACATCCTGGGTTTCCTGAACTTGGGTCATCCCTCTCTATTGTGCTAATACCATCCTTAATTAACAGAACCACCCCTCCACCTTTTCTTAGCTTCCTGTCTTTCCTAAACGCCACGCACCCTTCAATATTCAGGTCCCAACCTATGTCATCCTATAGCCATGTCTCTGAAATGTACTTAATTATTTCTACTTCAGTTCATCTGCTTTGTTTAAAATGTTGTGTAATGAAATACAGAGCCTTTAGTTTTGTCCTTTTAATGTTTTCGTAATCTCTAGCATTATCTGCAGATTTACTCCTAGATTTGCACTCTGTCCTTTCCTGTCACAGTCTGTTTATCATTTCCCACATGAATGTCTTTCTCTCTTGCTTTGTTTCTGCTCCTCGCTTTAACACATTATCCCAAATTTGATCCCTTGCCCCCACCATTTAAAGCTCACTCTACTGTCCCAGTTATGCGGCTTGCTACAACACCAGTCCCAGCATGGCTCAGGTGTAGACCACCCTAACTGTACAGCCCCCACTTTCCCCAGTACCAGTGACAGTGCTCCACAAACCAGAACCCATCTCTCCCACACCAGTCTTTGAACTATGCATTCATCTCTCTAATTTTATGTACACTATGCCAATCTGCATGTGTTCTGCTTTTTAATTTAGTGCCTATCTCCTCACACTGACTATGCAGCAACTCTCTCCTTGTTCTACCTATGTCATTGGTACCTACATGGACGACAATGCCTGCAAGTCCCTCTCCAGCCCTGAGCAGCTGTCCCAATTCCTGGCATCGGGCAGGCAATAAAGCCATCTGGACTCTCTTTTTGTGGCAGAGAACAGTGTCAATCTCCCTCATTGTACTATACCCCACTACATTCCATTTTGTTCCCCCCCTCCCCGCCGCACCTGAATGGCTTCCTCTGCCACGGTCAGTCAGCTCATCCACCCTACAGCCCCGCTCTCATACAAAAAAGCTGAGAGAACCTCAAGCCTATTGGACAATTGAAAAGGCGGAGGCTCATACGCTCCTGCTTTCTGGTTTCCCTCACTCGCGGTCACACCCTCCTGTCCCAGAACACTGACCAAATCACCCCTATCCTCAGGGGTGTGACCGTCTCCTGGTCCAAAGCATCGAGGTAACTTTCCTTGTCCCTAATTTGTCGGACTGTCTGCAGCTCGGCCTCCAGCTCAACAACCCTGAGCCAAAGGTCATCGAGCAGCAACCACTTTAATTGAGGCATGTTTGGCGTGGATCAGAGTGGTATCGAGGAGCTCCGAAATGCTGCATATGTGACGTCACCTGCTGCCATTTCCAATGTGTTTTAATTAGCTACTGAACTTAATTATTCAATTATTTTCCTTTTTTTTTAAATATAAGTTTTATTAAACTTAACACCAGCTCCTATACCATCTTAAACCTTAGGAATGGAATAGGCCTTAACCACTTACCAGATACCCACTAAACAGCTAGCTTCTTTCTCTGTAATAGAGTGAGAACCAATTACTACGGGGTGAAAAAGTTAGGAAAGGCAAAAGGAAAGAAGCACCTCATTCCTCTTCTCATCAAATTCCCCTACCCACCAAAGTCCCAGGCATACACAGTCCCAGACTCCGCTCTTAGGCCAGTCAGCCCTTCGGGCCAATCCTATTGGCTAACCATACTTTAACTTACCTCTATTTACTCAACTTTAATACACTGATTTCCTTACCTCACAAAAAAAAAAAAAACTATCAATGTCTGTCTTGAAAGGTTCAACTGACTCCCAGCATCCGCAGCCATTTGGGGAATGGTGTTCCAAATTTCCACTGCCTTTGGGCGAAAAAGTGCTTCCCGGTTTCAATGCTGAATGCATCCCCTTGTTTTGCATTCTCCCAACTCAGGAAATTGTAGCTTTGTACTAACCCATTCAAAACTGGCTTCACATTTTAAACACCTGAATTAGATCACTTCTCAATCTTCTAAACTCAAAGGAATAAAAGCTATGTTTGTGCCAGCCCTCTTCATAATTTAACCATTTAAGTCCTGGTATCTTCTGGTGGTGTGTACTGTACTGTCTCAAAGGCCAATATGTATCTTCTGAGGGGTTATACCCAGAACTGAATGCAATATTCCAGAATGGTTCAGATTAAGGCTCGGTACAACTTAAGTATAACTTCCATCCTTTTGTATTCCAGCACCCCCTACACAATAAGATTAAGGCCAAAATTCCATTAATCTTTTGGCAAATATAACGGGCAGGTACAAAAGTTAAGTCTACCAAGCTTTGTGATTGACAGAAAGGTATAAGTGAAAATATAAACCATATTCGTCTATCACAACTTAGAATCCGTTCAGCCTGTTTCATCCTGACTGCTCTAATGTTTCTATACAGAACTATATTCTGTGCATTATTGTTTGTATTTGCTTGCCATAGTTATGTTGTTTGAAGCATAACCAAAACTGCTGATCCTTAAAAGCATTATGGAAACAATCTTGAAAGAAAAGCTGAAGATCACTATAAAGTAGCAAGCTCAATTAAATGAACTTTAAGTTCTACTGCTGAAAGTGAAAATTAACATGCAAATACCCAGCTCTCAGAAATAGCAGCTGTCTAGGTTGGGAGAACTTTGCAATAAATGAATCGGATATCTATCTAACAGTCAAGCTCCAGATCTCCTGAAGAAAGAATTATCAAAGGATAATGGGTGTGGCCAAAGGAAGAAAAATGTCATTGAAAGTAAACTTCATTTAATCTGTGCCATTGAGAGATCCTCTTTATATTAACTTGCCTATCAACTGGACCTATCAAACAGTTTTTAAATCAAAAGAGCACTTCATATGTAAAATTAAAAAGGAAAAGTTCTCCTTGAACCACTGATCAAAATCATTACAGGTCTGGCTTCCCCCAGGCTAATAAATCTGGATTGATAGCGTGTTAGAGATAGTTCACAACTGACTATTTGGGGAAAGCAGCACTAACTACACAGTCCACAAAAGGATTCTTACTATATAACTGGACAGAAATTGGATTAGCAATTACTTCTGAAAGGATGGGAGAGGGGAAACAGTGCCGCAACAAGTCACAAAACTTGTTGCAACCCATACCTAAGAAGCTTTCAGCTTCGTCGAGTAGACTGTTCAAATAGGTTGGGTGCCTATCTGTTAAAATCAAAATTATCCTAACATAGCCATTGTGAGGTTAACCAACAAATCAGTGTATTGGCAGTGGGCTCACAGCGTTTGAGAGGTTGTAAGGGTCATAAGGTTCATGAAATCTGAGCTCCAAAGATTTTCATGCATTGTTTTTTCTTTTGGAGAAGCATTTTACGTTGAGCATTATGCTGAGCAAAGTGACTAATGCCCACTTATGAACTGGAACAACTCCTCCGACTTTCCATTGACTATTAGCACCAACTCTTTCAGGCCAGAAGTAGGGAACTGCTCCCTCCACCAGGTTTAAACAAACCTGGACCTCATGGTAGCAACACTAATTCTTCAGCTTGCCGCCTCAGCTATTATCAGCGAAATTTAACCAAGTGGAGTTTTCAGCTGTGGAGTCTAGGGGGGAGGATGGCGTAGTGGTAATGTCACTAGACTAGCCCAGGCTAATGCTCGGGAGGCATGGGTTCAAACCCATTCATTGAGTTCAATTAAATAAAAAGCTAGTGTCAGTGATAACAGACCATGAAACTACCATCGATTGCCATAAAAAAACCGTCTGGTTCACTAATGTCCTTTAGGAAAGGAAGTCTGCGCTCCTTATTCAATCTAGCCTGCAAGTGACTCTGGACCCACAGCAATGTGGTTGACTATTAACTGACTGAAATGGCCCAGAAAAGCACTGAGCTCAAGAGCAATTGGGGACGGGCAACAAATGCTGGCCTTGCCAGCGATAT
The DNA here is from genome assembly GCF_017639515.1 of Carcharodon carcharias. NCBI lineage: Eukaryota > Metazoa > Chordata > Chondrichthyes > Lamniformes > Lamnidae > Carcharodon > Carcharodon carcharias. The sequence continues at coordinate 14,634,211 of NC_054498.1, read as the reverse complement.
ACATGAACGAATAAAACAAAAAAAAAAAATCATGCTGACTCAGAGCCATGGGCTAAAAACCGCTTACACCAATTCCTGAACCCAAAGAGATTTGGATTCTCTGAAAAGGCTGAACATGTACCTGGATTTCGGAGGTCAAACGACAGTGCTTAACAATCCATTATGCCACCCAAGCTCCTTGTTTGAAGGCATAATTGTATATATTTTAATCAATGTAGAATTCATATTACAAGGAGAGAAAATTATATCATTTAACTGGTTACACCAGCTTGCACTAATTCAATGAATATAGATATTGAATAGACATTTGATGGTTTTGAAATATAGACATAATAGCAATTTCACTGCATGTGAAAATAAAGGGGTTGTAACAATGCTTGGAAGGTTAGAGGTGTGTTACAAGGGTCCACAACACATCTAGGTTGCATTCACATTCACTTGTGATACAGTTGTCATACTCACGCATCCAAAGGTAGTAAATGCGTTTTGCCAGGACTTTGTGGGGTTCTGGAATCTCATTAAAATCCTGGTAAAAACAGGGCTTCAATGGAATAAACCTTGGGAGCGGTGGAAAATTGTTTTCTAGAAAACAAAATACATAAAAACATCCCCTGGATTACTGAAAACATGAAGTAAGGTTTGAAGCAATTCAAAATATTTGCTATTTATTAACACTGGTGGATCTTAGATAACATTACTGAACCGGAGGGTATGCTGTTTTATATTGGGCATACATTGTGACAGCAACCGACCCTCTTACTTGCCCCAGCAAGGATTTCTCTTTCTCAACCCCTTTGGAAGGATATTTCTCCCTCTAGGAGGTCCTCCAGACATACGCACAGATAACTGGGTTGCATTTCCCTCTCTATTCTGTACCCCCTCACTCAACAGGGCTCCTCTCCTTCTTCCTCAGCCCTCCCTCCATCCATCCATGTCCTCACAGCCCCCAACTTGAGTATGCTCTGGTCCAAACTACTTCCAAATAGGTTGAAAGCAATCCCTCTCCTCCGTCACCTGCTTTGCCATAGGGTGAAAAGAAGGGGGACCCTAAGGGAGGAGAGCGATATCCTCTACACTTTGAAAAGGTGTCCCTTCTTCTCCATTCTCCTTTTCCATCAACTGACTGTCACTTCATTGCTCTACTTCCCCTTGCACCCAGGGTTGCTGAAGATCAGCTTCGGATTTTACAGGACATGTTGGCCCATTAAAAAAAAAGGCACAACATTTGATGCAAATGCAAACAGTTTTGTTCAAAGTACTTTCTCTTGGATTTCTGTTCTGTGGCATCGCTACTTTCTCTCTCTATCTGTACATCGTCTGTAATATTTTCCCTGATTCATGCCCAATATTTCATTTCTCTGTCTGCAGTTAGTGTTCCTCCTCATTGCCTCTTCCCTTCCCACCATTTCCCCTTTCTCCAAGCGTCTTTATTTCTCTAATTCTTCCCCTCCACAGCTACTTACTCTATTATTATTTCTACTCAAAAATGTTCTCTTTCAGTTTTCCTCACTTTCCATCACTATGCTTCTATGAGCTCCTTTTCTCATTTCCACACTTCAGTCAGAACCTGGCTATCAGCCTTGACATCTCCAACATCAAGGCATTTTTCTCATCCTCCAAATGCATGCATCTTTAGACGACTACTTAGCTCTCCAGCTGACATAAAAATTAGGAGACCATTTATTGGAGACATGCTCCTGCATGTGCATGTGTGTTTATCACAGTCACTGTTGGCTCTCAAACTGGCTCCCAGTAAAATATTTCATACTCGTACAATGATACCTATTAAACCTGCATGAAAAAGTCTGTCACTTCCATCACTGCCCTCCTTCACTTGCACTTTTGTAAAGTTTGGGAGTAGGTACACTCAGGAGTCAAAATATGTTGAGAGGTCTATAATTTATGCCACAAAGGTGCTGAAAGGGTGATGAGAAATTGAGTTATTGGAGGCAGATTGTGATTTTCATATTTGTTGCATTCTTAGGGATATATAGTAAGGAATAATTATGACAGATGCTTCTCAGAATTTATTTTTGCTACATGGAATTGCAATCCTTTCAGTGGTATGTGAAAAGGGAAAACAATTCTTGAGTAGTATAACTGGTAAACAGCAATCAAGCAGAGAGTTTTAATATGTAACTGTGGGCAATGACTCAACTTAGACAATCATTTGACTGCCACGGCCTCTTGCAACATTGCTTTTAGCGAGTTGGAGAAGCTGCTCCATGTCAAGAAAGTGATAGCATTTAATTTAGAAGCTATTACTATAATAGCGGTTAAAGTTGCATTGTTCATGGATAAAACTACAACTTAGAACTTGGGAGTAAGAGTGTAGAATATTGATTTTAACTTTAATTAGCAATAGACAGCTCTTCATGCAATACAAGCGCATAATATTTAGGGGTTGTAGCATTTTAAACATCAATGTTAAAAAATTCAATAGCAGCAGTACACACCAGATAATTATTTGTAACATACAAAGAAATATTTCTTGAAGGAGACCAGAAGATAATTACCGATGAGAGAGGCCATACTTCGCAGTTCATCCTGACAAGACCCTCAAGTCCCTCACTGTTGGATCTTAAATGTTATCAGTTGATCAAAGCTTTTGGTGGATATATATGTCGGCAAATATAACTGAAGCACAATCCTACAAGAGACAGATTCTGGTGACTCACTTCCACTCCAGTAACATCATGGAGCGCCCACGAATTGACTCTGGATCCTTTAAAGTGCTTACTCTGCTTTCATTACCTTTTGGTGAATCAAGGAAGTCAGGAAGGGCACAATAAGTACTGTCACAAACTTGGCATCAGCTCCTGTCTGGACAGTCAGCAGAATGTCAGTTTGTTGGGGAGGGTGAGGTGCAGGAGTGGGAGACAAAGAGTTGGATCAAGATGTCCAGAGGTTTCAGGTAGCTGGGACCTGCTGACAAACAGTGTCACATGAAAACAAGTGAACCCTACTAAAAGAAGGAGCTGCTCAGAGGCAAGTCGAAGGAAATAGACTAAAAATAGTCAGTTGAAGCATCATAGAAAATGTTATGGAAATTACATGTGATCCGAACTATCTGAAATGAGGTCCTCTGAGAAATTTGGAGCTGTGGGTCCTTTGTGCTTCCGGGAAATGTTGAGCAGAGACTCAACAAAACAATCTACCTATTGTGTAGAACTAGTGACATACATGCTTACCTGCCATATTTAAGATGGTATTTGATGCGTTCCTGGTGGTTCAAATGAGCTAAACGCTCTAACCTGCAAAACAAGAGAGAGAGAAAACAACAGACTTTTAAAGGTGGACTGCAAATCAGAATTCCAGCCGAATTATAAAATTGAATTATCCATCTTTTACAACTCATTTCGATAAAAATCAGAGCCGTTATTCTTTGAACTAATTTTCCCACTTGAATTTCACCAATTTTACAATTGCCTACTCCAAATTAGTTAAAGAGATCAGATCAGATTATTCGTTTTAGACCCCATAAATGAAGCACGTGTATGGTCCCTCACTGGAAGATGGCATTCTAACCTGGAGCATACCTTCATGGGTAATGACATGTCAGTCACTGCATTCAAGCAGCTATTCCGCACACACACAAATGCATAAAAGGAAAACTAGGGATTCTACCAGAGAATCCTTGCTGCATTATTCATCAACTGACCATCTTCCATGTTCCAATGTTTGCATTCTGCTTTACTCCTGAGAGGGGTGTCTGAAAAGCATTTCAGCAGAAATAGTTGGAACCGCAAACCAACAAACTAACTTACTTCATAGAAAACTTTGTTCATATATTTTGTCAATTTTCTTCTGTACCTTGATTCCGTGGAAAACAAAAGGTCCAACGGTCCTGACACTCTAGGTGAATCATGGATTGTGTGGAGCACTGACCAGTTGGGCTGAATACCCTGTTTATGTTCTATGCAATATGGGAACAGGGCTTTTGGCCCAACCAGTTGAAAGATGCAACAACTGCCCCTTCACTTCCTCTCTCCTCACCGTCCAAGGGCCCAAATACTCCTTTCAAGTGAAGCAGCATTTCACTTGCATTTTCCCCAACTTAGTCTACTGCATTTGTTGCTCCCAATGTGGTCTCCTCTACATTGGAGAGACCAAACGTAAACTGGGCGACCGCTTTGCAGAACACCTGCGGTCTGTCCACAAGAATGACCCAAACCTCCCTGTCGCTTGCCATTTTAACACTCCACCTTGCTCTCTTGCCCACATGTCTGTCCTTGGCTTGCTGCATTGTTCCAGTGAAGCCCAACGCAAACTGGAGGAACAACACCTCATCTTCCGACTAGGCACTTTACAGCCTTCCGGACTGAATACTGAATTCAACAACTTTAGGTCTTGAGCTCCCTCCTCCATCCCCACCCCCTTTCTGTTTCCCCTTTCCTTTTGTTTTTTTTCCAATAAATTATATAGATTTTTCTTTTCCCACCTATTTCCATTATTGTTAAATATTTTATGCTCTCCCCACCCCCACTAGAGCTATACCTTGAGTGCCCTACCATCCATTCTTAATTAGCACATTCGTTTAGATAATATCACCACCTTTAACACCTATGTGTTCTTTGTTCTATTGTTGGTGACATCTTTTGATGATCTGCTTCTATCACTGCTTGTTTGTCCCTACAACCACACCAACCCCCTCCACTTCTCTCTCTCTCCGCGCACCCCCCCCACACACCTTAAACCAGCTTATATTTCAACTCTTTCTTGGACTCGAACTCAAGTTCTGTCGAAGGGTCATGAGGACTCGAAACGTCAACTCTTTTCTTCTCCGCCGATGCTGCCAGACCTGCTGAGTTTTTCCAGGTAATTCTGTTTTTGTTTTGGATTTCCAGCATCCACAGTTTTTTTATCAGTTGACAGTTATCCCCCATTTAAGCTAACAGTCCTAAACATTTACCTATCTTGTTCTTGCGTCATTTATTCCACAAACTGGCGCAGCCTTACAACACTTCCCAAAAGCTACAAAACCTAACTCCGGGCTTCTGTATATCTCCCTTTCCTTTCAGCTCGCTTTTGGCTGCACTGCCACCTCAGTTCCACTTCCTCCTAAACCCTGCTACCTCTCTGCCTGCGTTCAGAGTTATTACTCTGCTGGCTTCTCCCACTTGACTTTCAAAGAATTATTTTCAAATGTTAATTATCATAATTGCAAAATGATTAAATCTGGGTTAGTTTTAACCCCTTTAGATTGTGATCATTTGTGCTCAAGTGGCGTTAACCCACTTTGTGCTGATGTGTCACATTTAAACATATCATGATTATCCTGCTTAGTGGATTAGAGGGGTTGAGGCAAGGCGAGCTGGACTATCGCCAGTCTGCAACAATGGCATAAATAAAAATATTTCATAACACTATACCAAGCTCACCATTGGGTGAAATTTTTATTACAAATAAATAGTTTACTTTTGCCTTGAATATGCAAAGGTAAGGTTCTATTTGGGATTTTCCTGAAAAAACTAATTTCCAATGCACAAATTACTAAAAATTAGCTTGTGTTTGTTTACAACAAATCCTTTTTTTCTATATGCAAGATAACATCAGGAGTAACCACAAATATGCGGGACAAACATGGAGCATTGTTGGCAGAGGGGGTGGGGTTGCTTAGTTAGTAAGAAGTGAAATTAAATTGATAGCAAGAAATGATGTAGGGTCGGATGATGTAGAATCTGTGTGGGTAGAGTTGAAGAACCGCAAAGGTAAAAAAACCATAATGGGAGTTATATACAGGCCTCCGAACAGTAGTCAGTATGTGGGGCATAAGATACACCAGGAGATAGAAAAGGTGTGTAAGAAAGGCACGGTTACAGTGATCATGGGGGATTTCAATATGCAGGTAGACTGGGAAAATCTGGTTAGTAGTGGATCCCAAGAAAAGGAATTTGTGGAATGTCTACGAGATGGCTTTTTGGAGCAGCTTGTGGTGGAGCCCACTAGGGAACAGGCAATTCTAGATTTAGTGATGTGTAATGAGGCAGATTTGATAAGGGAGTTTAAGGAACCCTTAGGAGGAAGTGACCATAATATAATAGAATTTACCCTGCAATTTGAGAGGAAAAAGCTGGAATCAGATGTAACGGTATTACAACTGAATAAAGGCAACTACAGAGGCCACGAGGGAGGAGCTGGCCAGAATTGACTGGGAGATGAACAGAGCAGGAAAGACAGTGGAACAGCAATGGCAGGAGTTTCTGGGAGTAATTTGGGAGACACAACAAAAATTCATCCCTAGGAAGAAGAAGCTTACTAAAGGGAGGACAAGGCAACCATGGCTGACAAGGGAAGTCAGGGACAGCATAAAAGCTAACGAGAAAGCATACAATGCGGCGAAGAGCAGTGGGAAACCAGGGGATTGGGAAACCTACAAAGACCAACAGAGGACAACTAAAAAAGAAATAAGGAGGGAGAAGATTAAATATGAGGTTAAACTAGCCAGTAACATAAAAAAATTTGCAAGAGTTTTTTTTAGATATATAAAGGGTAAGAGAGAGGCGAAAGTGGACATTGGGCCGCTGGAAAATGACGCTACAGAAGTAATAGTGGGAAATAAAGAAATGGCGGAGGAACTGAATAGGTACTTTGCGTCAGTCTTCACAGTGGAAGACACAAGTGACATCCCCAAAGTTCAAGAGAGTCGGGGGGGCAGAGGTGAATATGGTGGCCATTACCAAGGAGAAGGTGCTAGGAAAACTGAAAGGTCTGAAGGTGGATAAATCACCTGGACCAGATGGATTACACCCCAGAGTTCTGAAAGAGATAGCTGAAGAGATAGTGGAGGCGTTAGTGGTGATCTTTCAGGAATCACTGGAGTCAGGGAGGCTCCCAGAGGACTGGAAAATTGATAATGTAACCCCCCTGCTTAAGAAGGGAGTGAGGCAAAAGATGGGAAATTACAGGCCGATTAGCCTGACCTTGGTCGTTGGTAAGATTTTAGAGTCCATTATTAAGGATGAGATTTCAGAATGCTTGGAAGTGCATGGCAAAATCGGGCAAAGTCAGCATGGTTTCATCAAGGGGAGGTCATGCCTGACAAATCTGTTAGAATTCTTTGAGGAGGTAACGAGTAGGTTAGACAAAGGAGAGCCAATGGATGTTATCTACTTGGACTTCCAGAAGGCCTTTGACAAGGTGCCACACAGGAGGCTGCTCAGTAAGATAAGAGCCCATGGTGTTAGAGGCAAGGTACTAGCATGGATAGAAGATTGGCTGTCTGGCAGGAGGCAGAGAGTGGGGATAAGGGGGTCCTTCTCTGGATTTCAGCCGGTGACTAGTGGAGTTCCACAGGGATCAGTGTTGGGACCACAACTTTTCACTTTATACATTAATGATCTAGATGAAGGAACTGGGGTGTAATCCATCTGGTCCAGGTGATTTATCCACCTTCAGACTTTTCAGTTTTCCTAGCACCTTCTCCTTGGTAATGGCCACCATACTCACCTCTGCCCCCCGACTCTCTTGAACTTTGGGGATGTTACCCGTGTCTTTCACCGTGAAGACTGACGCAAAGTACCTATTCAGTTCCTCTGCCATTTCTTTGTTCTCCACTACTACTTCTCCAGCGTCATTTTCCATTGAGGGCATCCTGGCTAAGTTTGCAGATGATACAAAGATAGGTGGAGGGACAGGTAGTATTGAGGAGGCGGGGAGGCTGCAGAAGGATTTGGACAGGTTAGGAGAAAGGGCAAAGAAGTGGCAGATGGAATACAACGTGGGGAAGTGTGAGGTCATGCACTTTGGTAGGTAGAATAGAGGCATAGACTATTTTCTAAATGGGGAGAGAATTCATAAATCTGGAGTGCAATGGGACTTGGGAGTCCTAGTCCAGGATTCTCTTAAGGTTAACTTGCAGGTTGAGTCGGTAGTTAGGAAGGCAAATGCAATGTTGGCATTTATTTCGAGGACTAGAATATAAAAGCAGGGATGTGCTGCTGAGGCTTTATAAGGCTCCGGTCAGACCACATTTAGAATATTGTGAGCAATTTTGGGCCCCGTATCTCAGGAAGGATGTGCTGACCCTGGAGGAGGTCCAGAGGAGGTTCACGAGAATGATCCCAGGAATGAAAGACTTAACATATGAGGAACATTTTAGAATAGAGATGAGGAGAAACTTCTTTAGCCAGAGAGTGGTGAATCTATGGAATTCATTGCCACAGAAGGCTGTGAAGGCCAGGTCATTGAGTGTATTTAAGACCGAGATAGATCGGTTCTTGCTTGGTAAGGGGATCAAAGGAGAATGGGGTTGAGAAACTTATCAGCCATGATTGAATGGCAGAGCAGACTCGATGGGCCGAATGGCCTAATTTCTGCTCCTATGTCTTATGGTCATTGTACTGCTTCACCACTACTGGCCCATTTTTAAAAACAATTTCCACTTCCAAAGTAACTTTCCTGTAATGAAACAGATCAGACAGCTGTGAATACTGGACTAGGAGAAGCCAATGCAGTTTGATTAAAAGCACACAGTTAAAGATACAAGTTTTCAGGAGGCTCTTGAAAAAGATGTAGGCTGTAGGGCACAGAGGTTTAGGAAGAGAATTCAAAAGTGCACTGGCATAGTGGCCGAGTGAAGGGTAACAAGAATAATCAAATGCAGAAAGGAATACATCTCTCCAGTGTTTCATTTGGTTAACATTATGGAGACATAGACAGATAAAAATGTGCACTCCCTGGTCTGTTCTTGACCGATTTTGTTGTGCCTCGAAACAGGTACTCACTGATCAAGTGAACATGAATAACAGACGACTTAAAGTATAAAGAGCATACCAGATGTCCTAGTTTCAAAAACAGCAATCAAACATGCATGAGACAATGGAGCCCTCGAGAGCTTCCATTAGCCAGCCTGATGTTTCATGCACTCTCCTGCCCCTGCGCAGCCTCCCCCCGTTTTGACGGTCCTGTCACATTAACTGGAGACCGACCTCACTTGGTCAGAGGCACATACACAGCTGCGAATGTGTGTCACATCTGAGTTCACCTTCCACACCTCCCCAGTGATTAATCTGACGCAATAAACAAGCTCCTCCAGGTTCGGATATGTCTTTTGCTGCTCACCTCCTTCTTTCCAAGTCATCATCTGGCAATTAAGCATAATGCTGGACAGGTTCCAGTAACCTTAACTTAAGCTGCACAAAGTTCTATTTTTGATTAAGGTTCCTTTTTTTAACCTTTTCAATACATTCAGCAACTAAATGCTGCTAGTGTCTTTTTTTAAATTCACGAGCTCTTCTACTTTATACTTATATCGATATGTGTTTCTGTTTTGCTGGGAAAAAAGCAGAAACTTAATCGCATTTTATTTATGTTTCATTTTCTATATGTGGGGTTCGAGGGATTGTGAGCAATATAGGATGGGCTGTTCAATACACATACTATCCAATTTTGACAGAAGATAATATTGACAGCACAATAAAAGGGAAATTTGAGTTGAATCAATGAAAGTAACTATTTCAAATTGAAAGTGCAAACTAGCCTATGTTGAGTGGACATTTGTTACCTATTATGATTTTTATTTTAAAATAATCTTAAATTCTTCAGAAAAGCAGCAAATAAAAAAGACGACTGGAGGGAACAGCAAAAGTCAAGCATGTGTTAGACTGGATCAAAAGTATTTCAGCGCGGAAAAAATAATAGGGCAAGCATTGGAAGCAAAGGTTTTAAAAAGAGCAATGCGCAGACAGAAAATCCGTTTGGGCTCATGTGCGGCAACACTTATGGAAATTACGCTTTACGGAAATTCAGGTGACCACACTGGAGTAGCCCTCAACTAAGTCAGTGCTTCCGAAAATGATCTTCAAACAAAAGCTGCTGCCTCTGAAATGTGCATTTATAGCACATAGGAGCAGGAGTAGGCCACAGAGTCAACTTCAACAGTCAATCTGATCATGGCTGATTTTCTGCCTCAGCTCCCCTTTCTCACCCGCTCCCCATAGCCCTCGATTTCCTGAGATTCGAAAAATCTTCCCATCTTCATCTTAAATATACTCAACGATGGAGCATCCACAACCCTCTGGGGTAGAGAATTGCAAAGGTCCACAACATTGAGCAAAGAAATTTCTCATCTCAATCCTAAATGATCAACCCATTATCCTGAGACAGCATTCCCACATCCCCACACAGCTCAAATAGTTATGGTACAAAAACTCAAGTACAAATATTATAACCCAACAAATTATGACCATGATCAATGCAAAATGAAAATTGAAAAATAAGAAATTCAAGAAGATTTTGCAAGTTAAACATAATAGTTCACAATTTTACTGTGGGCTTACAAGGTGTTTCATGGGATCAGAAATTCCACAAATTACACCCGTCAACTCTTGCTGCATATGTGTGTGTGTATATATATATATATATATATATATATGCATAGTTCTGCGACACGAGTGTTCCTTCGTGAGTGCTGAACGCTGATCAAACTGAAGTTACAGTTAGCTTTTTGTTTTCTGTTAATAAATTACCCAGATTTTACAAAAAAAAGTACAAAAAGTCACAAGATTAAAATGGAGTCAACAGAAGTCTTAAATCATTACTTTATCAAGTGCACTTTATTTGGTCAATCCTACTACAAAAGTAGACTAATTATTGTGAATTCCATACATAGCTGATCTTTAATAACTGTCAATGCAGAAAAACACTAACTCTTTTGTAATTCTCCTAGCCTTTGCCCTTACATTTAGCAGTTTTGAAGTAGTTTTTTTAAAAAAAACTGCAAATGCAGAAGAAAAGGAAAACTTTCTAGAGTTTTTAGCTTTAGATCAACTTTGGATACATAACTGATACAACTGCAAATTATTAGTCATTACTCACTTCAGCACAATATCTATTCAATTACAGGAATAAAACATGTACAACAAGTTGCTTTAATCAATATACATTTAAAACATTTCCACTTTCTGAGTCAGCAAGCTGACTCAGAAGCCGGAGTGGCAGCTTTGCCAAGTCCTTTGCCCATTTGGTTGGTAATTTCCATTTTTAATCCAAGATGTCAAAACACATAATGGCTCTAGGACCACACAAAGGCCTATTCTGGTTGTTTCTGAATTTTAAGAAAGCCCAGAATCAAAGATAAGCTCCCACGCTGTGCCTCAGAATTAAACACAGCAATCATGGCCAAATCCCAGGTCTCAAAGTCCCAAGGTTCACAGTTTTTAAGACTGCAGAACTGGCGCGGCACTCACAAAGTGCACAAAAACTTAACTGGAATGGCACTTTGTGATTTAGTGGCACTTCTTCTGACATACCCTCGCTGCTGTGAGAGAATTTCATGTTGAATAAGAAGCACAAAACAAGAATCAGGAGCAGGGGTAGGGCAACCAGCCCCTTGAGCCTGCTCCACCATTTGATAAGATCAAGGCTAATGTGATTGTGGCCTCAACTCCACACACCTCACTGCCCCGCCCCTCCCCTCCCCCCCCCCCCCCCCCCCCCCCCCCCCCCCCACATAACCCTTGACTCCATTGTCAAAGATCTGTCTTAGTCAACCTTGAATACATTCAATGACTCAGGCTCCACTGCTTTCTGGAGAAGAGAATTCCACAGACTAACGACCCTCTTGAGAAGAAAAAATTTGCACAGCTTGCAAACATAGAAACAAAGAGGCTGAACTAATAACTGAGGCCACTAATATAATGAAGGGGTTTCATAGGTTAGATATTGAGATGATGATGCCATTTATGGGAAGAGTCCAAAATTAGGGACTACAACTATAAGACACAATCACTAAAAAAAATCCAACAGTGAATTCAAAAGGATTATCTTTACCCAGAGGAATGTGAAACTCACAACCACAAGGAGCAGTTGAGATGAATAGTACAGGTGCGTTTAAAAGGAAAGCTAGATAGGAGAAAGAAATAGAAGAATATGCTAAGAGGATTAGAGTCTTATACAGAGCATGAACATCAGCACAGGCCTGTTGAGCCAAAAGGCCCATTTCTATGCTGTAAATTCAATTTAGAGTGGATAATTGTTGATCGAGGAGAAAGAAGTGCAGAATGCACACATGGTTTTCGTATTAATCGTCAGCTACAACGGAAGGAGACTGTAAAACTGAAGTGGCAAAGCCACAGGTAGTAAAAATATACTTGGAACGCACCTGCTAATTGAATTGAAGCGAGAAGATGGAATAAAATAGTTCTCAAGAAAAGAACAGCAACGGATCTTGTGCAATTTTGTAAAAGGAAGACATACCATCAAATGTTCAGGACGACCAATGGTGCTAACAAGCATTTGCACCCACGTCTTGAGGCAAAGCACAACAATACTGACCTCGGGAAAAGATCAAGATCCACTAATCCTGATCATATCTTCCACTGGCTACTATCACCACAAAAGGTGAAGTTCAGGCTAATTTCTTTAGCACTTGTCTGCCAGCTGTGGCTCAGTTGGTAGCACCCTTGCCTCAGAGTCAGAAAGTTGAGAGTTCAAGTCCCACTCAGGTCTTGACAACATTGCAAAAACAAATTACCAGGTCATTATTATATTGCTGTCACCAAGTGCAAGTTGGCTGTCATGTTTCCTACATATAACATCGACT